>NW_018735606.1:0-18881 GCF_002204515.2 Aedes aegypti | reverse complement strand
AAATGACGTTTGGGCGAATGACATTTGGTCGAATGGACATTTGGTCGAATAGCTTTAGAAAATTTCGTAAAATGATTTTTGTTTCAATAACGTTTGGTCAAACGAACATTTGGTCGGAAGATTATTTTGTAATGGTTGGTTTAAGGATCGGTTGGTCCAACAGATAAATGTGAACCGAACCGAAAATTTGCACAACGGATAAACTTCGAATCTATTTTAGGTATACTTTCCATCAGAAGTCAACAACGAATCTATCTAAATGATTGATGTAAATGATAATTATTCATTGACAACGTTTTCAACGAGTTCAGTTTATGTACTACTGTCTATGTAGAGTAAATTATTGTTGGCAATTATTTTAATCTCTAGTCGTTCTTAGATAGAAAGACGGACCATTTTATTTCACCCGATAAATAATGAGAAATATTTTTTCCCCAGATTATCGATGTTTATTTTGTTGTTGAATTTATTATTCTTTCAAAAATCATCATTCTCTGGAAAAAGTACCTTCCAGTAAATTTCATTATTATTGTTTCGCTATAATTCAGTTAATATAATATCAAACTTTGTTGATTTTTTATTCTTTCAAAATGTTATCTTTCTTAATATGTAACTGCTGATGTTTATCTAATGATATTCGGTATGAGTGCTCGGAAACTTTTTTTTTTATTTTCAGATCTTAAAGCATATGAACTTGGTTAAGAAAAATATTAGCAAGAAACGACAAAAATATCACTCTGTAAAATAATGTTTAAAACCCCTATTCAAATGCCCTTTCAACCATATGTCATATGTCCAAGCAACTAAATTCTTTTCGACCAAATGTCCATTCGACGAAATGTCCGTTCGACCAAATGTATTTTCGACGAAACGTCATTCGACCAAACGTCATTCGACCAAATATCATAGATTCCAAAAACGGAGCATGCAAAAAACGGAGCATGCCAGAAACGGAATCCTACTCTACAAGAATGACAAACTATTAACTAAGAACGCGAGAGAGAAACTGTAAAAAGTCATTTTTATAAAACTGCTTCTGCAAAATACTCAAAAAATGTTGAGAAGTAGGTAAACATGAATCTATGACATTTGTCGAATGACATTTAGTCGACGTTTTGGTCGAAAGTATATTTGGTCGAAAAGGTTTAGTTGGGCACGAGTTGGAGCATAGTTTTTCCGGCTTTTCTTTACGAATTTTCTCAACGGTGGAACATTTTGTGGAAAACTTTTTCCAGTTAACAGTTTTTTCTATTCCTTAGAAAATTTGCTTTCATTTTCATAAAAAAAAAACTTTGTTTCTACGATGCTTCGTTCTTGAGTTATGATTTTCAAAGTAAGTAGTGTCAGGGGAAAACAAAAAAATTTCCAACAGAGTTTTCCGGGAAATAGGTGACCCTGAATTTTTCTCCATTTTTTTATTCATGTATTGATGAGCCCTGCCTGTGGAAAAAGTTTCATGAAAATCTGAGACCTTTCGGCCCAAACCCGTACGGAAATAAAAAAATCCCCACCTCTCCCTAATCAGGATTACGTCGCGCATATTTTTCACACATTTAGCAATGTGTTTAAAAGTATCATAAAAAATCGCACGTTTGGAGTATAGTGGTATCGATACTACCCGAAAAATGTTTCGCATCTAACAAGCACGGTAGATTTCTGCATAAGTTAATTGGTGACTGATATTCTAGTAATTTGTAATCTTCTCTTACTCCTGAATATCGAATATGGTGTTGAAATGTTGAAAGAACTGAAGTCATCTTATATCTTATATTTGTGCGTTGAACATTACCTTGAAATACATATGTTTTTGCCAACGTTCAAGAAATCATCACCGTAATTTTTAACTTCGGGATGAACGAACGTGAGATTGTAGGTAGGTAATTGACGAAAATTGAACTTGACCACTTAGGGTAAATCCTCGAAAAAAAGTTATTTGAGTGAAACCATGCCGCGACACCATGTTGGCAATAAAACCACGGTGATAAATTCAACCAGCATCTTCGCTATCGCAGGCCTCACCGAAACAGAACGCTGTTCATTCAGGCTCCGATCGTCATTGATGGGTATTGTGAGATTATGAATGAAACTCACACAACCTAGCCTCTGCATCGTTTGCAGCGGAAAGTGCGTAAATTTTCAGCCGTCGCTGTATAATGCATTACCACATGCATTGGTGTATGGTGGTGGTAGGTTGGGTAACAACTATTCGTGAGCAAAACTGAACGACGACGACGACGACGACCCCCCTGTTCGATTATCGAGGGCGCGTGAGGAAAAGCCGACAGTCGGATTAAAAATCGGGGTGGGAGTTCGTTTGCCTAGCAACAAACAACATCACGTTAACGTGGACCATGACGGCGACAACGACCACGACCACGACGATGGATCTCTTCGGGTGGTTTCATTCATAAAATGCGATTTCATTCATGCATCGGTCCGACGACCGGCTTGCTTGTGGTTATATGGCGACAAGGGGTGAAAAAGCTGCTCGAGCTGAAATTGTGTGTTGCAACGAAAGGCAATAGAAGAGGGAGGGGTGCCGAAAAACGATAGACTGAAGGCCTGAAGAGGGGGCCTGAAGTTGGTGAAGCTCAAAACAAGAAAGCAAAAAAGGCAGGTGATGGGCAATCTGCAAGCAACGGCAGGGTGCATTTTTCATCATAGCTTTTCGTTTCATACGCAGATCGAGCATTTGTGAATGAAAACGCGTTTTGCCCCTATTAGATAAGTGGCTTGGACTTGAGGGGAAGTTGTAATGTATTATGCACGGTTGGGAAAACATATAGGTCTCAGAAAGTAAGACTCAGGCTGTAGTATGTTTGGATATATTTTCTTCATGCTTGCGATAATGGAAATTCTCCTAATGCTTTCAAAACTCAACTCATAATATTCTTACATAAACAAAAATCTTTTTATTAGAAACTATCACAAACTACCACAGGGCCATCATCGAGCCATTTGAAATCAAACAAATAACTGCTTTGTAAAACATAAAGTTTGATATATGTAATTCAAAATTGAAACTAAAATAATAAGTTTTGACTTTGACAATTGAATATTGACAATATAGTCCTCCGTTGAAAAAAATCTTCGGAAAATGTTTTTGCCGATGAACATTTACGAATTACTATCGGTTGGCAATATTTGCTGATGCTATATCCCGTCTGAAAAGGTGCTAAAACGTTTGAATTTTCAAAAAATTTGACGTTCACAGCTTTGAAAAGTCTCAATCAAATGTGTTTCGTTTCTATCTATCCATTTGGAGCAGAAATCTCCTAAAGAGCTATCCTATCTCAATCCTAGGTTGAATTATATGTCAAACTAAGCTCCAAAACCAGTTGAACCTGATCGCTCTTGAAATTTATTTGATGTCCATCCTCAACATTTGGAACAATTCGTATTAAATGGAAATTTGTATAAACAATATAAAGCTGGAATTAGCAAATAATCGCTTTCGAAAACCATTAGCCGTTTGAACTGGAAAGCAACGCCCAAAAATAATATTCATAGTTGTAGTAAATTAAATTCTTGACTCAGGAAGTCGATTCGCCATTCGCCGTCCGCAAAGCAGCACTCCGCCAGTAGTGTAGAATCGTTCTTCAAATTGAACCAAAAAAGACGTTGAAAAGAAAACAGCCGCCAACCAGCCAACCAACATTCACAACAGGAAACGCTGAATGAATGAATGAATTTAAATTATGAATGAAAAAGTTTTGCTATTTCTGCCCCGCAAACGGCAACGGACGGATGGACGGATGGCCGGACGCACACTCTGCTAGAATGCTGACTGGGGCTCTGCCTGCCGTTCGTCGTATTCTACCAACCCTTGTCGGCGGTCGACTTTTGTCGTCCTCAAAGTGCACAGTGGCCCGAAACTGGCCAAAAGTTAAAAAAAAAATTGGTTTGCAAATTCTTTTACTTATGTTGTTCTGTCTTTGTTTAGTAACTGCTATAAACTTGTCTTTCAGCACAATTTTAGCCGTTTTGTTGAAGGTTAACTAAATGATATTACTTGTTTTTAAATGTTATAGTTTTTTTTATATATTTTTCTGAAAATATTGATTATACATACTACTAACCGGAAATCCGAAAAAAGCGGCAAAACCTTGGGATTACAAATGTCTAGGAAATTACTAGAAAAAGCCGGGGCATTGTAGAACACACCGAGAAAATTTTGTCAAGTGATGCACGACTGATTTGCTAAAGAGATAGTTAACGGTTCATAATATATTTTTAGCCGAACAATCGTTGGTTTCAAGGAGTGTGTTTTGGTAGAGTTTTTTCACTATTGTTACAGATTTCTTATGGAACGAAATTTCGTAAATTCTGGCCGAAAAAAATAAGGACATGCAAAGAAGTTCTTGGGAAATATCATTGAGGCCCTTGAAAAGTGTTTAGAAGATTACATAAGAATTCCCGGCAAGGCTCTAGATAAGATGCTATATGAGTTTCTATTGAATAAGATACGTGGCACATATTTGATGACATCTTTTCAGGAATCCTTAACTGTGTGGATTCGATAATTGGCACGATACTTGAAATTTATTCGGAAAATCACTGAAAATAATGAGTGCATTGCAAATAAGATATTCAATAGATTCTATAAAAGAGTTTTGCCGGAGTTTTCAAACTCCTAAAAGCTAATCTTAAAGATTTGTGAGAAATTTCTTGGACACGTTCATTAAAAATGACTTTTGGCGTGTTTCTGGAGGAACTTAAAGAAGCCTGAATTATGACAATGTATTTGTGAGGTTCCTGACGAAATTTTGTATGGATTCTGCAGATATACAGCAAATTTTTCCTGCTATTCTCAGCGTATTGCTTTTAGGATCTTTAATGGACTCATGGAAAGCTTTTGATGGATGAATAAATTAGGTACTCTTGAGGAGATTTTTCTTCATATCTTGAGAACATTTTTGTCAAAATAATGATATAAAAAGATGCTTGTTATATCATTACTTATACTGCCCATAACTGCATATTTGTAACATTCGACAAAAGTAGGCATTGAGTAAATGGAATACGAAGTGTGCATTTTACGGCAGTTTTGAAGGAAACTAAAATTTCTAAAAATTACCAGGAATTCAAAAGTGCTTATTTCAGGCTGATATTTTGTACAACTCATATCGCATACTAGGTGAATTGTCAGAAAATAATTCTGATTGAAATTTCTGGACAAACATTTGAAAAGGGCCCAAGAGGTCTTGAGCCTTTTTTTAGAAACGTTGCTGTTGAGCCCTTCTTAGCCCGCCCACGCAAACTAACACCACTATCAGAAAGATTGGTGTTGGCTCTTCCTGATAGTGGTATTGGTGACCGTGATCGAGTTGAATTGGGCTCAACAGCGTCTTGCAAAGCCGATGTTTACCAATGTCGATGTGCCCTTTTGAAATGTTTGTCCAGATTTCATTGCTATCACATTACGAGGCCCATTTATAATCTCAATGTGACTGTTATGCGGTTATAATTACTAATGTGACAAAACAACTTGATATTTTTTTCGAATTGTCTAGAACAATCTCACAGATTTCAGTAAGTTGATTGAAAGTATTTATCATTTGATGACTCCCCATGGTATTAACACCATTTTGTCAAAAATGTAGAATGTGACTGTTTTGCAGTTATGGGCAGTATATCAAGTAATCAATTAAATGCTTTTCGTGACATACAAACACCATTCCTTTTTTATTTATATAGATATAGATTTGTAGAAAAATGATCTGAATTTAAATATACAGATACATAGGATTTTTTATATAATTCCACACTTTCTTCGGATTTCCCATGAGTTCCTGTGAGTGTATTTTTATTTTGGTCCTTTCGCTTGATAGACATTAGAATTAGTCATCTAGTATAAGGTAATTTGGTGTTGTGTTAAGTTATTTAGCATAATAGTCATTTGGCACAATGACCGTTAGGCACAATGAATTATTTAATATAAGCAGAATCAAACACAATAAAAAAATTTAAACTTACGAATTCTTCTGCATCTTTGAAAATTGACACTATTTTTTTCTTTGAATATCGGCATTTTTTTGAAGCTTTTCACCGAGATTGGCACTACAGAGCTCATTAAAAAATTTGACTAGTCCCCCAGCAAGAGCGTTATTTGTTCAGAGCACAAGGCAGTGACTACAAGTGTCGAACGCAATTTGGGGTTGTGTGTACATCGAAATGTTGTAACCTAATCAGACTGAAAAAAAAATTAGAAACAGCTAGTTTAAAAAAATGAAATGCTTAGTAGAGTGTTAAAATAAATAATGAACATTGTTGTCAAGAATTGTTGTACCATTACATTTTGATGAAAAGCAATTTGATTGAGAGCTGGTTAATGTGTGACTAACATTTCAGAAACAACAGGTTACAAGTGATTACATAAATTGATTATGCAAAAAAAAATGAAAAGCTTTGATTTAACCCGTATAGACCTGAGTGAAAGAAAATTTACTAAAACTCTCACCGCTCAGCGAGTTGTTAACGGATTTAAACTATTTTTTGTCAGTGTACTGGCACACATATCTAGTTTCTTAAAGTGGCCGAAGGATTTCGGGAATGTTTAATGTGTCCGGAGTTATTCAGGTGGGTTACTGGGTCAGGTCGGCTGAAAAGGGTGCTGTACTTCTGTGCCCCTGGAGGTAGGCAAATTTCAAGTTACAGATAATTTACTGAATCGGCCTTAATGTCGCCACTATGTCGAAGAATTTTAAGGAAAACGCCTCAGCGTAAACATGTTGAGAAAACGATTGAATTGAACCTTGTGTCCTGGCATTTGTTTCACCCTTGAAAATAACCATTTTGGGTCACCAGTATGCCTCAAATTATAACAAAGTTGCCAATTTGTATCTAACCATATGTGTCAAGCCCATGGGAACGTATTTCAGTAAAGTATTATGTTGAATCTCTACTGTTAGAGAATTTAAACGGTTTAGAATCCAACAAATCTATAGCCGGTTCTTTAGGGCATTAAGCCCGAGTGGCCACATCCAGTACATTCTAAACGGTGCTTACTTCCCTGGTTGTGGAATGGATGAAGTCTAGGAAACTAGGACTGGCCCGTCACAAGACTGAGGTGGTGGTGGTCAACAACCGCAAGTCCGAGCAACGGGCGCTTATCTCGGTAGGTGATTGCACCATATAGTCCAAGCGATCCCTTAGGCATCTTGGGGTAATGATCGATGACGAGCTGAGCTTCGCTAGCCACGTGAATATGCCTGTAAAAGGGCATCTACGGCTATAGCGGCGCTTTCGAGGATGATGTCTAACAGCTCTGCTGTAATTGCCAGCAAACGCAAGCTGCTGGCAAGCGTGGCGCTATCCATACTAAGGTATGGAGGACCAATCTGGTCAAAAGCGCTTAGAACGAACAGAAACCTAAAGCGGTTGGAAAGCACGTACAGGATAATGTGCTTAAGAGTAGCAAGTGCATACCGGACGGTATCTAAAGAGGCCGTGTGCATCATAGCCGGGATGACGCCCATCGGGCTCATCATCAAGGAAGATGTTCAATGCTTCAACCAAAGGGGTACCAGAGGAGTCCGCGACACGTGTAAAGAGGAAACGCTCAGAAGCTGGCAGCAGGAATGGGATAACTCCACTAAGGGTAGATGGACCCATCGACTAATACCAAATGTGTCAGATTGGTATGGTAGAAGCCATGGGGAAGTGAACTTCCACCTGACGCAGTTTCTGTCTGGACATGGTTGCTATAGACAGTACCTGCATAGGTTCGGGCACTCAGAATCTCCTGCGTGCCCCAATTGTGCTGGTGTAGAGGAAACAGCGGAGCATGTCGTGTTCGATTGCCCCCGTTTCATTGTTGTGAGAGGTCGCATGCTCACTACATGCGGAGGGGACACGTCCCCCGACAATATTATAGAGAGAATGTGTGCGGATGCCGAGTGCTGAAATGCAGTAACTACGGCTGTCACTCACATTATGTTAGAATTGCAGCGTCTATGGCGCGCCGACCAAGAGTTGGCTGCAGAGGATTAGCCCTGCCGAGGCTGGTCCCTTGTAACATTGTTTAAGTCGGCTAGGAGAAGCAGTTTGCCTATGCTACTTCTGCTACACGTGTTGTGCTGTATGCACTGGTCCCTTCCCGAAGAAATACCGTAAGGTGGTTCCGGGGAGATGAGGGTCTGAGTCCAAAGGGTCATGTCGATGCACTGTTCACCACTTGAGCAATTCTAAATGAATTGCTCATGCACAGTGCATAGGCTGGTTTTAGCGGGTCGTCGTTGGTGCGTCATCCCCGCATTCCCTGAGTTATCTTCTCAGGGGATCTGTTTGCAGATTTCCCCCTTGTAAAAAACAAAAAAAACGGTGCTTACTTATTCATTCAAAATGGAGAATATCAGATCTTAAAGATTTATGCAAATTAAAATGATTGTCATTGCAAATAAATAAAGGCAACTTGGGCGTGGTCCCAAAAAATAGCCCTTTTTTACCCGACCTGACCCAGTGACCCACAAGAATATCTCCGACCACAGGAACATTCCTGAGATCCCTTTGCCACTTTTAGGAACAAGATATGTGAGCCAGTATACTGACAAAAAATATTTGAATCCGGTAAGTATTCGCTGAGCCGTGAGGGTTTTAGTATTATTGCTTTCACTCAGGCCTATACAGGTTAATAATAGGTCTTTTTATTATTGCAGTATTATTCAAAAATAGTCTTTATATGGAAGCAGTTTTTTTTTTCGTCTGAAATGTTTAAAGCTTCAATTGTTTACCCTTGTAGCACACATGTTATAATTGAGGCAGAATAACTCTTATATAACCAGATCTGGTCATATAAGAGTTATTCTGCCTCAATTATAACATGTGTGCTACTCGGGTATCCAGTACAACTTGAACGAACAACATATTTTTGATAGGCAAAATTTCGAACAATCTTAATATTGGATAATTTTTAGGAGTGAAAATGGATATAGTGTGGATCGTGACATTTTAGTGTAGATCTTGTTATTTCAGTTTGGGTCCTTTGATTGCAGTGTAGACCTTGGATTGTAGTGTATATCGTATTGCAGTGTGAATCCTGAGATTGTAATGTGGATCGCCGAATTTTCAGTGTACTACTTGAGATTCAAATGTGGATTCTAGGATTCTAGTGTGAATCCTGGAAACTCCGGTGTTAATTCTGTTTTTGCAATGTGGACCCTTTGATTACTATATGGATCCTGGGTTTGTAGTTCGATTGTAGAATTGCAATGTGAATCTTGAGATACCAGTTTGGATCGCAGAATCCCAATGTGGGTTCTGGTATTTCTGCATGGATCTCTTTAGTCCAATGTGAATCCTGAGATTGTAGTGTAGATCGGATGATTGCAGAGTGGAACATGGGACTGTGATGTAGATCGTGGCATTCCAGTGTGGATCCTTGGATTCCGGTTTTGGTGTTGGGATTCCAGTGTAGATCCTTGTCTTACAGTGTGGATCTTGAGACTGGAACTTTGGTGTGGATCCTCAGTTTCCGGTGTAGATCCTAGGCTTCCGGTATGTTCCCGGTATTGCAGTGCAAATCCTGGTATTCCAGTTTGAATACTGTGATTTCAGTGTGGAAACTAGAATTCCAGTATGGGTCCCTAGAATCCAGTATGGAGTCTGTGAATTCACTGCAGCTTCTGAGATTCCAGTGTGTATCTTTGGATTCAAGTTTGGGATCATAGGATTCCAATGTGCATGCTATGTATCAAATGTGGATCCTGAGATGCTATGTAGTTCCTGGTATTTCAGTCTGTATCCTAGGGTTTCATTATGGATTTTAGGATTCTAGTGTGCATTGTGTTGCTTCATTGTGGATCCTACGGACTGTAGTGTGTATCGTAGTGTATGAGTATGAATCCTGGATTGCCGTGTGGATCGTAAAGTTTCATTGTGATTATTGGGATGCCAGTAAGGATTATGAGTTTCCTTGGATTAACAGTGTGGATCATGGATTACCGTATAGATGCTGGATTTCCAGTGTGGATTTTGGGATTCCAGTGTGGTCCTGGTATTCTAGTTAGGATTCTTGTTTTCCAATGAGAAATCTGTCATTCCAGTGGGAATGGTAAATGGGAATCTTAGGATTCCCGTGAGGAATCCTGTGAGAGTTATGTTGAAATACTGTGCAATTGTTGTGGAAATACTGCGAAAATAGTGAGCAAATCTTTTGAAAATACATTGAGAATCCTGAAATGCTTGTAAATGTCCTGTGAATATCATCTGGAAACTCTTAGAGTATTCGGCGTGAATTCTCACAGGGAATCATGTGAGAATTGTGTAGCAAACAATTAAAATTCCAATTAAAACATTGAATGAGATCATCAGATTTGTTTTCTAGATCGATTTATTTTTGTCATTATTAGCTTTCAAATAAATTGCGAAGCTACAGACATTTTGCATACGATATTCTACTTCAGATTGATATACAAATCTCGCTTTATTTGGGATAACGCCCTAAAAGCCATTGGTAACTGTATGTGTAGCTCGTTGTTTCTGAGCAAATGAAGGACTAAGCATCCAAACCAACTTCAGTGGCAGTCAGAGAAGGATCCTTTCTGAATCATAGCATTGTTAAATGCTATGTTTTTGTTTTAGGAAACTAACGAAATATACTAATTTTACACTGGTTCTGCCGAATGAACCAAAAACATTGATTCTATTTCTATCAAATTGCCTTCAAAAAATCATGTTCTGTCAATGAATTAAGATTTTTGGATGATTTGAGTTGCATTGGCACATTTGGCCAACATTTCTATGAAGTTAGGGCCACAGTGCACTTTCGAGTGTGTGCGATGCGAGCGTAGAATTTGACGCGAGGTTTTTTCTCTCTTTCTCTCTTTTCTACATATTTATATGGAGCAAGCGTGACTTGATTGCAAAACTTCCATTCATCGACCCCGGTCTTTTGTTTGCGCGTATAGTAGCCTCAATGGGCCCCCAATATCCTCCTCGTGACTTTAACTCTGCGCCACGTCGTCATATACGTCTAGAATTGGATTGATTGATCTAGATCCAGTTTTGGGAAGAGCTTGAAATTTTAACGTATCGATTGTGCTTGAATGGGCGTCTGGTTAGTTAGTCCTGCTTCTACGCACTCTAAGATATGCAACCGTGAAAAAGGCTTAAGGGACATGTACTAACCGAAGCCACCTGTGGAGAGGTGAAGAAATATTTATGAAATTCAGGACTGTCGCTGAAAATAACATTGTTTACTGATATTCCAAAGATACTCTTCGAGATTTTGACATGAATCTTTGGAATATCAGTTTATATTTGAAGCAATTAATGAAATTCAGTTATCTCTCCCTAACTCGATATTTTGTATCTCAATATTGACATAGAGAACCATGGCAAAGTTCCATAGCTACCCTCGATGGTCCATTGGATCACAGTTGCACTATCAACTATCAGTAGCTTTTAGTCAATGCTACATTTATTCATTTTAAAACGTCTTTTGTAGTATTTTACAATGGTAAAATGACACAAACATGTTCCTCTTGTGTTCCATATGTAGCATTTGCTACATGATTTTTAGTAAACTAAGATTATTATTAAACTTGTTTTTTTTTTTCATTCTATAGCATCTAAAAACCGATTCCCGTACTAAATTAAGCACAAACATCAGTATTCATGACGGAAAACATGCATGGAAGTTTACTAAACTCGATAATTACTGCATTTTGTACAGTCAATATCTGAAAAACTAGACGTGCTATAGCATTTTTGGAACAAAATGAACAGATTCAGCAGCCTAAAATCAAGTAAATAGCTATGTTCTGATGTTTTGGTCAAAAAACATGTTCCGCCTGTGAAGGAATGTACTACTTGGTGGCAAAAAGTTAAAAACGTTACAAAACAACATGGGACAAGCATGCCTAGAACGGCCGCAGCAGTAAGTCAAACTTGGTGTGGCAAGTTCTGACGACGACCGGATCCATTACGATTATAAACAGCTCTCTCGGTATCTGTATATGGATGTATGACTGTTATTCAGCGGATACTGGCTCATTGATGCACAAGTGCGGGCATCCGGGACTGCTCGGACCGTGCGCTCGAGAGAACTAGCCAAGCCCGAACGGCAGGCCCCACGTTGGAACTCGGAGGAAATTGTTAAAAAATTAAATAAAATATACGATACGAAACCACGGCCGATTAGAGCTCCAGCCCTAGCATGAAAGAACAGAGAAAAATAACATTGTAATCAGTTATAACCTGGAGCTACACGCGAGACCAGGGCACCTATTGGGGTATTTCCAGCTCAAAACGCAAATAAAAAAGTTAGTTGAATGTTAGTGGAACTTTGCAGATGTATCCAATCTGTAGTTTTCCATCTAAATTTTGATAAATTTCACAGAGAAATTTTATGTTTAGACTTAATAAAGAGAGGGAATTTTATCATTTGAAAATTTATGACTCATAAGCGGTGCATTTGATGAGAATAGTGTCTTCAAACAAGTTCAGCGAATGTCAAGAACTATATGAAAAAAAACCCTGAGGGAAAAGATCATAGTCGATCCCGTAAGATTATATAAAAAGCCGATTTCAAAACCATATCCTTCGTTTTATTTTATTATAATTCTTGAGAATGCTAAGTCTAGCCCTATATATGGCCTCAAATATTAATGAATGGTCAAATATTAAAAATAAATTTTGAAAGTTTATTTTAATATTTACGTCATTGTCACATGTCACAAGTGTTGAAAGGTGAACACATTCTTCACCAACTTTAAACACATTCCCATCAAACACAAACTCAGCACCAGAATCACGAGACCTACCTGTAACCATGTACTTCGTTTTGCTAGAATAAATGATCTGGCCTATCCTCGCTGTCCTCCTTTTCAGAGGCACGAAGGCCTCCTCCATTGACCTGCGATCGATTCCAATAAGGCCGATATCGTCCGCAATTCCAAGGAGCATACGTGACCGTGTGTTGATAGTGCCGTTTATCTGCACGCCAGATCTCTTAATAGCACCCACCAGTGCAATGTTGATCAGTAAATTGACACCTCATTGACCACCGATCCGAACACTTGATTTCGAACCATCCAGCGTTGCACGTATCAGCCTAATTAGTTTCGCCGGAAAACCATGTTCAGACATTATCTGCCACAGCTCATTTCTTTTCACAGAATCGCTTCGTTGAAACTGGCTTGAGATCAATAAACAGATGGTGGGTCTGAAAAAAATATAAAATAGTAAAAAATATGTTTGTGCGTTTGACTATCCTCGACCAGTGCTAAGAATGGTAATAGTAGTAGGCTTGAATTTTCGCGAAAATCACGTGGCTCTCCCAGTACAGTAGTTCAAAAACGCGAATCTCATCAAGTAGCCTATGTTTGATGCACGAATTTTCTAAATCATGAGTGTCATTGCAGGCTCTAAATGCGGGAAATGCAGCGGGAAATAGAATATTTTTCTACAGTAATTTTGGGTTGCCCTTAGCAACGGGTGTTTTGCAATTTTCAAGGCATTTTGCCTACAGCCGCGATGGGCGTGAGTTTCACTGGCTTCGCTGACTGTGATTGGCTTTGTTTGGCTACTGTAGAGTGAATTTCAGATTTTTTCCCAACCCTGTCCTCGACTACCGTTTTGATTCATATTACGGATTACAGTAGGGACCCGATTTTGTCAGCCCCTCGATGAATTTTAAGCTGACAAAATCGGGTCATATTTTTTGGTTCTGTTTTTCAAGTTTTGACATGTTCTTCTTCTTCTTTCTGGCGTTACGTCCCCACTGGGACAGAGCCTGCTTCTCAGCTTAGTGTTCTTACTTCCACAGTTATTCACTGAGAGCTTACTATGCCAATGACCATTTTTTCATGTGTATATCGTGTGGCAGGTACGAAGATACTTTATGCCCTGGGAAGTCGAGAAAATTTCCAACCCGAAAAGATCCTCGATCGGTGGGATTCGAACCCATGACCCTCAGCTTGGTCATGCTGAATAGCTGCGCGTTTACCGCTACGGCTATCTGGGCCCCTTGACATGTTAATATTTGCTTATGAGCCACGTTTACAACCTACATAGACTTTAAAGGGGACGACGAACAAAACGATATTCATACACTGATTTTGCATCCTTTTTGCATATCCCTTTGATCGGCAATTTTGCTCTGCCAGTAAGACAACCGGAATCAATCTGAATCCTAGTTCTACATGACCGTTGAATTTATCCAAGAGTTTTTCTTTGGACA
Organism: Aedes aegypti; assembly: GCF_002204515.2. Classification (NCBI taxonomy): domain Eukaryota; kingdom Metazoa; phylum Arthropoda; class Insecta; order Diptera; family Culicidae; genus Aedes; species Aedes aegypti. Next base: position 4,699 of record NW_018735606.1, on the reverse strand, counting down.
CCGAAATTCCTTAAAAAATCATAAGAAAATTCCTTTAATTTTTTTTAGAAATTTTTGAAAATGGCATCAGTAATTGCCTCGAAGCTCTTCTTGGAATTCCTTTAGTATAATTGTTGCAATAAGAATGTTGCAACTGAAAGTTTCTATTTAAATTTAATAAAACATATTTTGGAGTTCATCCTAAAGTGTTTTGAAAATGTTTAAAAATATTTTCAGAAGTGCAAAATTTCAGAAGTGAAATAAGAGTAATTTCTGAAGGAATCTTTGAGACAGATTTTAGAGAAATTTTGAAACTATTAAAAGATTTTTTATGAGTCCTAGGGAAAACCCCGAAAGAATCTAACAAGAAGTTAATGTAATTGAAGTCATTCCTTAATAATTAAAATTACTTTATAGGCATTCCGGGTGTAGTTCTGGACGAGTTCAAGATGGAACGCATGAAGAAATTTAATCTTGAACGAATACTTTGAAAAATCTTTTTATTGTATCGAGTATGTTTCTGGAACAATTCATAAAATTATTACATGAATATTTTTGAAAAAAAAAGTTTCATCAGGATTTCATAGAATAATTTTTGGGGTAATATTAAGGTGAAGATGCATCGAAGCCAAGCCTCGAATTTTCAAGAGCACAAATCTAGAGAACCTGACAACTGTTCAACTAGCTTGCTAATTCGCCTTTTTGGCCTTATAGGGCTGTTATACGGCTAATTTAGGGCATATCAGTTCTATAATAGCTCTTTATTAGCACGGAGGGCGAATTGAAGTCCTATTTGGTGATTTGGGTTATGTTTGGAGAATTTGTTCATAGAACTCATATCTTCCACTCAGTGGTAATTATATTTCGGAATTCACTCACCAGGTTGCGCCACATCATGATCATCTGCACATATAGTCCCCTGAAAATGTCGGAAATCCAAATTTGACACTGCACATTTTTGTTGTTTTCGAAGTGATTTCAAAAATTCTTTCAGCAATGGAACCGAGCATCATGCAAGATCAACGTCCATTTTAAAAGGTTCCTAATAAATGCGTCTACCCAAAGTTATTAAGCAATAGACACTTCCTAGCATTTTCGAAAATACATTCAACAATGAAACGAAATTCAAAGCGATAACATATAGTTTTTTCGACATGAAAGTTTTTGTCGAAGTGCAGTGAAATCGTTTTAGCAGAAAATGAGTTTTTTGGTTACACTCAAAATTTATTTTACTAATAATAATTTTTCTTCATTTCAAACTGTTTGCTTAAAAAACAAAGTCCACAGTGATATCGGGTGATTTTCTTGACATCAATTTAACTAGAGTAGTCCAATGAACATTTTTAAGTAGAAATATAAATTATTGATTACACTCAAATTTAGTTTTACTCTGAAAGCTATGAGACACTTAAGGTTTCCGATATGTTTGCATATAAATCACAATTCATAGCGATGATATCTTGCTTTGATTGTGCGATATTTGCCAGAAAACCATTCGCCAGAAAACTATTCGCCAGAATGACATCTGCCAGAAAACCATTCGCCCGAATGTACCATTTACCAGAAAATCATTTGCCAGAATGTACCATTCGCCAGAAAGTACCATTTCCCAGAATTATTTTTCTTGTCGATTTTAATGATGAAATATCTCGGAATCCAAGGATGGCCGTCACAATATTCGACTTGTGCCACTTTTCACATGTTTAAATTGAACAAATAGTAAGGTAACTATCTCGTTCTTCTCATTTTAAAGCTTTTTGCTAGTGCACAGAGCGGAGACAGTGTGTTATTCTACATCTCTTGCGAGATTTTTGGCTATGAGGTTTTGATACAGTATTCTAAGCTGTTTTACTTAGTTTTAAGAAAATTTCATTTCCTGTCAACGCGAGCTGTTCTTCATCAGAATATTGTTTTGTACAAAACTTCTCGTACAACTACCAGATATTTTTTGCTTTTCAATGGACAGTTAATTGGGGTTGTGCTACTTTCTCCCGAATGTCGTTTCCCTGAAAACAACTTCCCTGAATACCCCGTTTTCTCAAGTGGCCTATTTCCTCTAAATGTTTTGGCACTCATAATCATCAGAACTTATTGATAATTTCAGGGTGATGAATGGTTCATATGAGTTGCACTAGAGTGATGCAAATTTTGAAATTTTAGCTCTCCTATGCTTAAACAATTTTAATTATGGTAAATAGCATCCTCCCAAAGTTTGAAGTGATTTGGAAGAAATTTGACTGTGCACACGTCATTTGATGTTTATATGGAAATTACTATGGAAAACGCCAATATTTTGTGTTCAGCTCTCTATCTCTTCGTTATAATATTTTATGGAAAAGTGAACAAATTCTTTCTAACGTGAAATCCTCCCAGCTACAACTTTGCCGAAGATCACTTTTTGATTAGACGTCAGGATAAATTGTTTATTCATCATCATAAAGTGGGTTTGCATATTAAATGCTTAACCAATCTGCTCGGCAGGCAACAGTGGTGCTCCTGGCGGGAAGAATAGATCAAAGTAATCCAGGCTACTATGTTCTACAGCAAAAAAGCAGTGTTGCTCTGAAAGTAATTGAATGATCATGTCAGCGTGGGGGCCCAGATAGCCGTAGCGGTAAACGCGCAGCTATTCAGCAAGACCAAGCTGAGGGTCGTGGGTTCGAATCCCACCGGTCGAGGATCTTTTCGTAAAGGAAATTTCTCGACTTCCCAGGGCATATAGTATCTTCGTACCTGCCCACACGATATACTCATGCAAAATGGTCATTTGGCACAGAAAACTCTCAGTTAATAACTGTGGAAGTGCTCATAAGAACACTAAGCTGAGAAGCAGGCTTTGTCCCACTTGGGACGTAACGCCAGAAAGAGAAGAAGAAGAAGAAGTCAGCGTGGTTTGAACTTTGGAATCAAGAATAACAAATTATCCAGACATCCGATCAAAATGTGGTCTTCGGCAAGTTGTAGCTGAGAAGTTTTCACATGAGATGAGTGAGTTCACTTTTCCATAGATTATTATGGCGAGCAGTTAGAGGACTGAACACAAAAGGTTTGCCTTTTCCATAGTAATTTCCATATAAATTTCAAATAGCGTGTGCCCAACCAAATTTCTTCCGAATCACTTCAAATTTTGGGAGGATCATTTTCATCATTATTGACATCGTTTAAGCATAGGGCATAAGCAAAAACTTCGAAATTTGCATCAGTCTAATATGCACCCTTCTCTTTTGATCAGCGGTTCCTTAAAGTTTCTCTGAACTTAGCATGTTTTCTTGTTTTCTTTATCGTTCTTTCTAGTTCACCACTCTGTCTCTGAAGATTGTTTCTTGTCCATTTTGAACTGCATCTATTTTGGGGCCGTCCATGATCCACGTGGTCGTTCAAGAGGGAGTAGAAGTGGGCGGTCCTATCATAATACCACGATCCATACAAATTTCGGGTCATTTGGGAGAATGTATTGCAGGAAAAAGTGTCATTCTTGTATCTGGCGTTCGGAGAAATGATATTCAAGGGAACAACATTCGGGTAAAAATAGACCAAAAAGTTTTTAGTAATAATGGTCACCTAAATTTCAGTAGGGTCGGTGTTCCCTTAGTGGACGGTCCCCTATAGTCGCACTAGTGGCTTTTTACGGCCGTTTCGCTGGTAATCGTAGCAAAATAATTTTTGACATGAAGATCAGTAGCTATTTATCAAAGTACCATTGACACTATTTCCAAAAATGTATATTGTTATGATTAAGTGTAATAATATGTTCCCTAACATATGATATTAATTTTAGTAATATCAGCGTTATTAGCTGAAATATTTCACAAAACATATTTTTCCGTTTTGACCCAATCTCACCCCTAGACCCATTGTCACCCCCATCGACGGTATATGTTGTTGTAAATGGTATTATGGTTTGAAAGGCTTCACAAGAGGTTCGCCTTCTTTTCAGCATAAGCTGTTCTTCAAAGTTTTGTTGCTTCTAAAGGGGCAAGTTCATTACATATTTACAAGATTTCAATATACGTTGCAACTATTTGTGCCGTCCTTCGATGAAGTAATGAATGCCTCCACTCGAAAACCAAAGTTACATTTACTATAACAACTTTCAGGAGCTTTTAGACACATAAGACAGTTTTAAAATTACAAAGAACATCCTATATATGAATAATGCAGAATCTTATTTGCCAAAAACCATGTCAAGTAGCGGTAAGCAAATACTCTTTTTTGAATACTTTTTCATGTAGGGTCGATGTACAATAGCCGCATAGCTAAGAACAAATATTCGTATAAAATCGAAAAATAAAGCCTGCGGAATTATTTTTAGATCATCTGAAAGCTTTTTATCTTGGCTTTGTGGAAAAATTATGAAACATACGAAAACTCATGTTTTTGTATTTATTATCGCTTGTGCCACTATAGGAACACATGTGCCTATAGTAGCACTATTCCTAATTTCTGTTCCTATAGTAGCACTAGCCTCATGGAATAGGCAAAACACAAATCAAAACCGTATTTTTACAAAACTTTTAAATTTTTCCTCTGAAGTGTGGATCAAAAGCGTTCGATTGATGTAAAAAAGATCCTAATTTATCAACTATTTTGTTTAATAACAAAATAGTTTTTCTTAGTAGTGCTACTATAGGAACAATAGGTTAACTATAGGTGCAAGGGAGCTAAAATTTTAAGCAAATCTATTTATTTCGATCATTTTTGAACAAAATCGAGCTGTGTG
>NW_018735605.1:0-19535 GCF_002204515.2 Aedes aegypti | reverse complement strand
GCCACATATGATTTAATTAAAAACTAAAATTTTAAAACTGATTAAACTTATCTGAACGACAATGTTTGATAATGAAGCTCTAGGAATCATAATTTATTGAACTGTCAGCAAAACATATAATTTTATGATTCAAATCAGACTTCAACACAGTTTTTGTACAAACCTCTCTCATACATATTGTCTTCTTCTACGTGATGTCTTGGAAACGATTTTTTAAATAAAATAATAAGATTTAGTAGGTGGCACATATTGTCCCGTAGGGGGACCATTTCGTCCCGTATAGTGGAAAATCTCACACAAATAATGTTTTTCAAAAATTTTCACAAGAAAATTTTAAGTAACATTACTTACTAAATACGACTATGGTATGAAAGGAGATACTTCGAAATACAAATTAACGTTATGAAACGATTAAATTGTTTTGGATTTCTATGCTTTTCAAGACCTTTTGCTTAGATGGACCATACTGCCCCTATTGACCCTACAAGAATTGTGACATTTGAGCGGGCACGCTTCCGTATGCTCCCCAGGTATTCTGGCCCGCTCTAGTGTCAAAAATCTTGGACCACGTGGATAAGGTTCTATCGGTGGATAAGACCATATGCATCAGTGATGCAGTAACTTCAACGTTATAGACGAATAATGTTGGCTTCAAATATTCACTTCCGTAGACCATGTAATAGTTGGAGTGCAATATTTGACTGTCATTGGACTGAAGGAATAACTTTTGATTACCACTAACGAAATTCTGATATTGTCAAATATATATATTTCAATCGCAGTCAGATCACAGCCACATTGTATACTAATAACTTGACCCAGAAAAAAATATGTTGATAGTTATGTTTTCATTATCAGCTGTCAAGTTTTATAGCATCTTTTTGAAGACTATTCTGAAACATCTGTATGTAGAGCAGAAAATTGAATTGAAATCACTAAATGATTTAGTTCTGGGCATCTTTCGCCTCTGAAATTTTTATTCATTATGTTGCAATTTCTTTATCAGGGTACGCCCATAAATTACGTCACGCAAAGTTTTGCCATATTCATCCTCCTCAGTTTTCCTTTATATCACACTTTTTGTATGGATTACAATTTTTATATGGGTCGTCAAGTTTCCTTGTAACCCCCTCCTTCCTCTTCTGTACGGGACGTAATGGATGAATTACCTCTCACCTGCAGTTTTTTTTTTCAACTTGTTAACATTGTATGGGTCGAAGAGCATGAAAATATATTTGATTAATCTCGAAAATAACTCATAGAACAACTAGATATGGACGACACACTTTCAAGAATTTTTTGGTCGAGCGTCCACCTCGGAGGAGCGTAGCAGTTGCCTACGTAGACACCGCGATCACGAATCCTTTTTTGGTGCTAGAAACCACTTCTTGGATGGGGAACCTACCCATCACCTGTTAAAATCTTTCTGTTGACGCCAAAAGATCTCTGTTAAGGCTTTTCGTTATTATGTAATGATTTTTTATAGCCCTTTGATTACGACGGGTAGAAATCATGAAAGATCAATCCCAATTTTATAGTCGCTATTTTGTTTCGTCGACCGCCATCTTCGATTCAAGATACAGATACCAATGTGTTCGACTTAGCCAATTGAACAACTTTGTCGAAGACCTTCTATGTCGTAAGGTTATCAGGTGGTCGACCGCAGAAGCACCTTCGCCGCCAATTGAGAGATTTATGTCGTGTCGTAAGGTTAAAGAAATATTCCATGTTGGAACCAACTACCCTAGATCCCATGAGCAACGTGTCTCCATCTACGCGGGACCAATAACCGTCCTACTTCGGGGGATAACTGTTCTCTGCAGCAGAAGTGAAAAACAGAACACCGAAACTAGTATACCGTAACACCAGTCAGCAGCAGCACAAACAGCACATTATTAATTCATTAAAACATGACACGAAATTGTCTTTCTTCCCCTTGCACCTTGAGCAAAGTTCCACCTACATCGGGGAAGTGCCAGCAGGATCGTCTAAACGTTCCCCGATTGAGAGATCCCCCTAGCAAACCCTGGACTACTTTTCGCGGCATTAACTTCAAGGAGAAAGGGAGTCCTCCCGTAGAAACTCTGAGCAATCTCTGCGTTGAATGCCGGTGTGCCCTGGAAAAAGACCCGTCCCATCGAAGTCGTCGTCGGCCATGTCGCCCGTTGTGACGGCACAAACGGCCCATCTAGCAGCGGGAGTCATATGCGCTCGATGGCCAACCCCCTGGAACCAGGTCTAGCCATCAGAACCGTAGCACTGCTCAACTGACTGTTGCGGACTATGCCTGCCTATCATTCCTGCCGTGCACAGTGGTTCCATTTGTTGTACGAAGCGGTCATATATCAACTTATAGAACATGTGATGAAAAATCCATCGGGCATTGGCGTACTTATAATGTTTCGACCATCAAAACCGATCTTGTTGAAATTGATATCACTATTTTTTTTTCCTGTGTTGGGTGTATAATCACTGCGACCATTTGTTTGATCTATTGTGATACACCACACTCTTAAAAATAATTAATTTCACATGTGATGTAATTATCATTACACATAAACATTTGGAGACGTAAATATAAATTGGACTCATTTTTGCGTCTTATGGTCTGTATTGTAGCCTACGTTTGAAAAATAAAGCATCTACATAAATAATAGGTGTTGAAAGCCGTAAACTGAGGACGTTGAATATTTTTGTGGCTTGAAGCACGTAAATTTACACGTTATTTACTTGCTTCCCGAGCAGAAGAAAATAACTACTGAATACCAAAGTGAGGTATTGCATACCCAATACTTACAACCTGAATGAGGTATGAATGAGCCCTGCATAAGAGGTAAAATACCTCAAATAATACCTTCTGCATGTTCTACAAATACCAAGCTGATAATTAGATGAGGTATTGTAATACCTAAATAATACTTGATGGATTTTCATATAAAAGTGAAATTTTTCAATAATTTTTCAATACCTCCAGCAGTCCTCAATAGCTAACGAATACCAAAATGAAGTATTTTTAACCTTTTTTCAAATACCATTATAATACTAAAATAAGGTATTAATAACTGAACAATACCTAATTGTGGTATGATACCAAAATATGGTATGCATAAGTTATTGTCGAGTTATTCTTTCCTCCTCGGGTTGCCTATGTCGATTTCGGTCAGCCATTTTTCTCACTGATTCCAAGTTGTTTATTCACACAGTCGGACGTTTGATCGCAAAATTTATGTAAATCGTGCAAGACGCGTAGAGATTATTAATTAATTTCGAACTCAGTACAGTAACGTATCGCGGAAGTGGAAAATGAACCCAAGGATGCGTCGGAACTACGCCTGGGCCTGGTGCATAAACTGTGGAGAAAAACTTCGTATGCCACATATAATTGCACAAGACGGGATGGACTTTGAAAGAAGTTCTTGTTACGATGAAGCAGAAAGTGAATGAATATGGACAAGAAATTAAGTGAGTAATTGAAAATCTAATGATTTAAAAAAGATTCTGTACCTCAAGTGCGAATGGAACTCAATTTGCAGGAGATTTGAATGCTTCAAATGAATTGATTGCCCAATCAACCTTAGATACAGTAAACATTTGTTCAGCTATATTTTTTGCGTCACAACAAGATGTCGAGAAGTTATTACTGTGTTCACCATAACTGTTCATCTCGGTTGTTTCATTACCGATAATGTTTTCTAACATGTTTTCATCATTATTACTAATCAGTACAGAATCATGAAAATGTGTCTGCATCATAACTTCCAACGTGTCTTTTGCGTTCGATGTTAGGCAGTTGTTTTCTTCCTTTACAGTACCTAAACCATTTGTATGATCTTTCGATAGGACTTTTTGTAGTCTTGCAACTACAGGAGTGTTTTCAATGCTTTCACATGTATGTCTCCAGTCCAGTCTTTTAGATCTTCTTATTTCTTTATTATATTTAGTCAGAGCAATTTTATATTGGTCCCATTCCCTGGTCCTCTTTGCTCTATTGAATAGTTTTCTAGTATTTTTTCTAAGAATTTCTAGGCGTTTATTCCACCACGAAACATCTCTGTTTGTGGAACGTACAGTGATTGGGCAACTGGCATGGAATGCCGAAACTTTTTCAAGTTCTTGAACTGTGTTTATGTTCTTGTCAGGAAGTTTACACTCAGTCAAAAGTTTTGAGTAGTATAAATCCCAATTTGTTTTACGAGGGTTGCGATAAGCTTCAGTTTTAACATTATTTGCTTGATATTCAAACAATATTTGTCTGTGGTCGGACAGGAAAATTTCGTTTGATACATGCCAGTTTTTTAAATTTTCTGAGATGTTTGCACTACAAAGTGTCAAATCCAAAACTTCTTCCCTGATGGAATTAACAAAGGTTGCTTTACATCCTTTGTTACAAATGTCAATGTTATTGTTGATTATGTATTCTAGGAGGTTTTCCCTCCTATCATTTATATCGGTGCTACTCCAAACTGTGTGATGAGCATTCCCATCACATCCTATTATGAAGGGCTTGTTTTTACGCTTGCAAAAAGAAACAAAATTTGAAACGTCTTGGGGAGGAATGTCTTCTGCATCTCCAGGAAAGTAAGCGGATGCAACATACATTTCCGCTACTCCACGAGAAGTAGGAACTTCCATTAAAAATTGCAACAATATCTCTTTGATAAACTCTGTTACCGGCAAAAAATTAATCCTACTATTAATTAGAATAGCAGTTCGGGGGGCAGTTTGATTTTCATCATAGTAATAAGTTTGCAAGAAGATTCTGCTATGCCTAATACTCTATTATTATACGTCCACGGCTCCTGAATCAGTGCAATATCCAGTTTGCTATGAGTGAACGTTTTGTGTAGTACAGCAGATGCGCCTTTCGCATGGTGTAAGTTTATTTGAACAAATTTAATCTGCTTATTTGTTGATTATTGTTAGTTGTGTTAGTATCAATGTTGGTATTTGTGATACTGGTATTATTGGTTCGCGTAATGTTATTCATCAAAATATGTTTATTCAAATTATTGCATTCATTACTTTTCACTTGCATTATTCATAGAAGTTTCACTTTCTTGGGGTGATTTTAGCCCCCCTATGTTGGTTTCGTGATTACCCAAACTTTTTATGTATTTAGAAATATATTTGTTTTTATGTACAGGGTCTTTGTTGTCTAAAACTCTTTTTGTTTGACCATGATAGATAGAGGAATTTTTAGCATATCGTTTCGATTCCAACAGAGCTCTAGGTCCTGAAGACTCTTGGGAAGTGTTTTCCGATCCTACATCAACGCCGCGAGGTTCTTTAGAGATTTTTGGGTAGCCCAGATTACCTGTACTCCCAATCCTACTAGTACCAGGTCGGTTTAGATTTGGATTCGATTTATTTCCTCGTGCAGAGTCTCCAGTATCCTTTAAGTGTTCCGTAGGGATCTTCGTCTGCTTATTTTCTCCTACCCCAGACAGAGTAGTGTTCTGCTCTGCTGGTTTCAAATTATCACCAGATTTGTCAACACTTTCGTCCGAGTTATCAGGCGTTTTGTGTTTTGGAGGAAGTTTACGACGAAGTGGAGCTGTTCCAAACTTATAGTCAAGAAGGAATTCACACTTCTTGATCGTGTCCATTGACGCTCCATCTACTGTAAAAATTAATTCAACATGCAGTTGATTGATAATTTTTCTCTCCTTATTCTCCATTCGTCAGTGTTTAAACCGTCATTTTGGCTTTCCAGGAGCGCTAGAATCTCATCAGTGCTGTCTTCAGCACTCACTGGGAAAAACCCGATAATTATTTCAGGACGAGGAATTTTATTCTCGTCTAAAGCAACAAGTTCTACTTCTTCAGCAATTGATAGTGTGGAAGCTATGCTTTTTAACCAGTCAGCTGTTTCCTGGTTTTTGCATACTAGAATTAAATGCCCTGTCCTGAATGAACATTGACCAAATTTGGGTTTCACCATTTCTTTGCGTTGCTGTACAACCTTTGCTTTTCGTGTTGCTAGCAATTGCTGGGAAGAAAGTTCTACGTCGGGGTAGTCCTTCGGAACGATTCCTACCCTAACGTATTGTACAACGGCACTAAAAGATGGATTGCTTCCGCTCTGTATCGTTTCAATTCGTCCAGAGCGTGCATTTGTATTTATTTGTAAACGATTTTGAACCGAAAATTTTCCCGAGATTGGGCGGTTTAATCCGTGTTTTGGTTCAAGAACAGGACACAAATTTTTCTTTTTACGAGGATTTCCATCACTACTGTTAGAACCGTTAAGATCGTCATTACGTGACCGCTTTTCAGAACTCGGCGGCTGACACGGAATTCGAGCGAGGCGATATGCTTCTTCTGGATCAACTCCAGCATCAATCAATCGCTTATACCGCTTCCGTGCAGCTCCATTCAACTTCGTTTGCTGTTTGTCATCCGTACAAATTGGGTCTGCCACACTAGTCTTAACAACTGGATTTTCAGTTGTCGAACAATCGTCGAGAAGGCTTTTGGTAGTAGTTGACAATATGGTGATGTTGATACCATCTTCGAAGTCTTCGAAGTCGAGATCGTACTATGAACATCGTCACCATCAATCGGAGTATCTAAGATAGATAGATGATGAGCATGATGGAACACTTTCAGCTGAGCAACTATCGACTGCTCCCTCTGTTTCATCAATCACCATCAGTTTTGCATCGGTAGCACTCATTCTGTTGCTTTTTAACACACTTTTCGTTAATCAGTTCACCAAATAGTATGCCTATAGTACACTTGCGATTAAATCTTTCGTTTTCAACGGTAAATCGAGGATAAACACGAGCCGATAACAATCGCCACTATATCCCGGCAGGGTTGAAGACGTTGTGATATCACTATAATTGAAAGGTTCCGCTATTTATACCATTCAAAGAGTGTGGTGAGTTATTAACTGAGAGCTTGCTTTGCCAAGAGTTGCCATTTTCGCATTCGTTTATCGTGTGGCAGGTATAATGATTCTCTATGCCCAGGGAAGTCAAGGACATTTTCATCACGAAAAGATTATGGACCGATCGGAAATCGACCCCTGAAATTTCAGCATGGCTTTGCTTTGTAGCCATGGACTCTAACCACTCGGCTAAGGAAGGTCCCATGACATATAACACTTGAATTCCGCTTAGGGATGGTACACAAATTATGTCACGCTAAATTTAAACTTTTTCGACCCCCCCCCCCCCCCTTTGTCACGCTTTTTGTATGAGTCCTCCGAACATTTTGTAAGGGTTGTCACGCTTGGCTTGACCCCCCCCCCCCCTTTAAGCGTGACATCATTTGTGCATGACCCCTTATCGCTGTAGAAAGTGATTTCTGTATTCTGAAGATTGTTACAAAATGCAGGATTCACATTTTTTCACTTGCTTTTCGGCATTATTGTAATGAATATATCCAACAAGAATGTGTAAAAATCTTAGTTTTCTACATTCTTGAGATCGTAATTGATCCATGAAAAAATAAGGGAGTAGAATTTAAGACTACTTATGTACCGATTTTTGGTCTATGGGTGGTACCACTGTACCGCACAAGCGATCCTATGGTGGTGGCGGTGTCCCACGATTCAACCGCGTCGCTTTGCCATTGCAGCGACTTCATCATATCACGAATTGCAGTTATGGTTGTGCCCGCCGCCATCACCTAGAAGGGGGAAAAGAAATTTCAGTGCAACTTTTCCCCCGTTTTTTAATGATAAAGGAAAAAAGTCTATCTAGTGCACCGCAGACACCTTTCCCGGGAACGATCCCGGAAAGACGCACGACGGCAAACGGCACCCCCGCCAAGGGACGAGACGAACCCGGCTCACGATTTGAATATTGCTTTCGCTACTATTACTTATCACGGAGTCAAATCGGTCGTCCGTCAAGGCGATAAATCTTTGTTTCACTTTAATACCTTCGCGGGTTGTAGGTTTAATTTGACAGTAAGGAAGCGTATTAGCGAGGCGAGGTGAATGGTGAATGGAGCTCTCGGAGAAGTAGATTATGGGATGCAATAAGCAATAGGTTAAAAGTGGAATTTCTGTCAATTAAATACATTGTTGGAAATAATTTAAAAAAATTTCTGTAAATTTTGTTGCCTTGAGGTTTGATATACTATTTTATTTAGGAGAAATAAATAAGAAACAGTGTGTCAGATGAAAGCTATATCATATAGTCTTTGGCATAAATATACATTATAAACAAAAATTTATGTCAATTCTGATCGTTACTATCACCACAAATAATGAAAAAATAACTTCTTGTCAAACATTCAATTAACTCAAAAATATTACATACGTTCGAAATTGTCCCTTTCAGAGATCCTTCTGGCTAAACCATTGGCTCATCCCTGTAAATTCTTTGAGTATTTAGTATTTCGACATGTAGAAACCAACAAAAATTGTCTGACTGAAAACCCCGTGTAATACCATCGTTAGGTCATGTGGGAGTTGAACGAAACAATTTATAAATCACACTACGTTGGTCAAGCATGGTTGGGTGACGAAACGTCGAAAGATAAACGTGGAACTCCAAAACGTTGGATTTCAAAATGACGAAAGAACAAAACGTTGAAAAATTGAATTAAAAGGTAATTCAAATGTCTTGGAAGAAGGATGCTCTTCCGAAAGAATAAATATTTCAACGTTTTGCCTTTCGACAAGTTGTCCCTGTGCCGTCAAACACAACCAGTTCAACTGAATTGGGCATTACAAAACCGAACTCATAAATTGTCACTTGCCCCGGGGTCACCATGCCGATATTGGATGACGATCGTTCTTCCACACACCTAAGTCCGTCTCCAAGGGCACCTCGTGAGATAAGCCAATGCTCAATCCATATGTGGCCCCTTTCACGTGCATTCCCAAGAACCTGTGCCGGCCGCAATGGGTTTGTTGACGCGAAATGACCACAGAACATTGGCGACGAAGCAAGTGCGGAGCGGAGTCCGCAATGTAATATACCGCTCAACGTCGGCATAAAAATCGTAACTTCATTTGTCAAATTGACAACGGGCACATTTTTCACAGCGGGAACGCTGACAGTCACCTCGGCTTTTGTGATTTTGTATTTCGGTATCTTGCCCGGTTTTGTTCTTCTCGGCATAAGTCGCATCGCAGCATGCGTGTCCCCCATCATATCATCTGCACCACATTTCGGAAGAGGTGTGTTTGTAGAATGAAAGGGGTGGATCAGGGATTTTGAGGAAAAAAAACCTATGGATTTGATCCAACATACGTGTGAGGAAGGTTATTTTTAATTCCTTTATCAGTATCATTCCTAACATCACAAATATTTTCATTTTTTTATGTGTTCTGTGTTAGAAAACACTATCATACTAATTTGGTAACCTTATTAGGCTTTGTTAACATTTTGTAACAACATACCACATTTTATTTGGTGTAGCAGCTCAGAATATTTACAGGTGAGTTGATTTCACCTGTTTATAAGAGAAGAACGCTTTCAATCCAACTAACTCAACTAAATATATAACGCATCAATCGTGCCAATAGAAGATTGCAATATTTTGTCTGAAATAATTAACAGTTTTATTCGACACTAGTGCTCCCGGCAAACTTCGTCTTGCCATCAAGTAGGCTGTGGTAACACATCAATACAAAATGACGCCATAAAAATGACACATTAGTCTTTCCCTGATTTCCAGATTGTTTTGGAGGACTTTCCCGAACTTTTTCCTCACACAAACACGTCGCGTCCCATGCCGAGTGCAATAGTGTAAAACTTACGTCAATCCGTTGATACGTTCTCAAGCATTTCGTGACATACAAACACCACTCCTTTTTTATACAGATTTGTTCCAATGTTTCAACATTGGATATTCCACGTAACTTATTAGTACTATGAGCGGTTCCACGCCGTTTCGCAAACCCGATTATTTTTATATTTTTTGAATCGCCTGAAAATTTGCATACAGATTCTTTATGACCAAAAATGCCATTATGCACTTTCAGACCGCCATTTTGAAACTCGACTTATTTTTGAGAAGGCGTAACGGAAAATGCATGGCAAATCTTTTAAAAACTGTAACTCGAAAAAGTTTGTCCGATCGATTTGAGATCTTCTACAAAGTTGTAGGTATTGCTTAGGAATATATGGAGAAAAATATGCATGGTAAAAAAAAGTTACAGAATATTTTTTATTTCAATAACAAAATTTCAAAATCGATTTTCTCCAGAAACGCAGTTTTGATTTTTTTAGTTTTGGATATGTTTAGGGGACAACTTATGTGATTTATTGCACAATATTTCAAAATGGAAGAATTATTGACAAAAAAGTTATTTTTTAAAAAATTACAGATTTTCAAAAAAATCGAAATAGAGGAAAACAATAATTTTTTATGTGATTATTTGAAAGTACAGAAAAAATTTGAATCGAAAAGTACTTAGGTAAATTTTTTCTAGATTGCATCAATTTCGAGATATACTCATATTAATATAAAATTTTCGAATAAAAATAGAAAAATAGGCCCTTTTTTTTTGTTTTCCTCTATTTCGATTTTTTTTTCAAAATCTGTAATTTTTTAAAAAATCATAACTTTTTTGTCCATAATTCTTCCATTTTGAAACATTGTGCAATAAATCACATAAGTTGTCCCCTAAAACATATCCAAAAATAAAAAAAATCAAAACTGCGTTTCTGGAGAAAATCGATTTTGAAATTTTGTTTTTGAAATAAAAAATAATCTGTCACTGTTTTTTTACCGTGCATATTTTTCTCCATATAGTCCTAAGCAATACCTAAAACTTTGTAGAAGATCTCAAATCGATCGGACAAACCATTTTCGACCATTTCGACCATTTTCGAGTTACAGTTTTTTAAAGATTTGCTATGCATTTTCCGATACGCCCTTCTAAAAAATAAGGCGAGGTTCAAAATGGCGGTCTGAAGGTGCAAAATGGCAGTTTTGGTCATAAAGAATCTGTATGCAAATTTTCAGGCGATTCAAAAAAATACAAAAATTAAATTTAAAAAAAAATCGTCATGTTCGGTTGAATTGCTCCTATACAAAAGAGAGAGCTTCAGAATCATTCGTGTGGGGAAGTAAAAAATGTAATTGGTTCGATAATCATTACATACTCATTACAAGAGAGTCTTAGGCAAATTATATTTCAAAAACTTTACTTTTAATCAAATGGTCAAATACACGAATTGTAAATATTTTAACGTCATTTTCTGAATCAGGGGATACAAATTTAGTAAGGTACCGCGGAGTAAGTGGGAACTAAAAAAACGGTAGTTCAATCAAATGGTTCAATAAAATTTTCAAACGTCAATATTTTTCAAATCCAACAGCACAATCACATTTTGGCAACATATTTGCTGGTGTGTGCATGAAACCGATCGAAAAATTTCGAAATTGTGGAAACCTTGGAGGAAAGTTTTAGAATGAGTCATTTGACGCAGTTACCTCGCTAAACGGGCAAGTGGGACACATCCAGTTTCATGCGTCAATCCACATCAGTAAGTCAACCATTACAATAAAAGGATTGATAAATCATATATTTTTGATTTCGAGTACATTTTTGATGTACATAAGGGATCAACCATAAAATACGTAACGCTTTAGGAAGAAAACGTTTATTTAATAGTATGTCACCTCGCATTTAATATTAACTGAAAATACCTCAATAAAAGCGTAAAGAGGAATTAAACATGTTCAAAATATATCATTTATAAGTTGTTAATTACAAATTAGCACATAAACCATCAATAATTGCCGAAATTATAAATATGTTTTGTTATTACTTATATGCATAGTAGAAAACCGCTTAATATGGTGGAATTGTTTTCCGTCACTACTAAATTTGGTAGAAATAACAAATAAAGTTCAAATAAGATAGAAAAATGATCTTTCTCATGATGCATTTCAAATTTCATCTCTGTGTTTGTTCAATTTTAAAGTCGTATTCCAAAAATAAAAAAATAAATAAAAAAATTCTCCCTCTTATGCAATTAAGTAATATTAGATTTATCTTTTTGATAAAAATCATTTGTTTGAATGTTTTAGTGCTACTCTCTAGGAAAATGTATAAAACGTCTACGAAAAGTTTTGATTCTGGTTTTTGTTTTGATAGTTCCCACTTACCCCGCGTACAAAGATATTTTGGGGTATGTTAGACCATCGAAAATTTCATATGAAATGAAAACAAAATACTGGTTTATCGTAAGCAGCTTGTAATAATAATTGAAGTTGTAGCTTGCTGATGGAAATTCGATTTATAACACATTTATGTTTTGCGAGTCAATGCAAGACGTGAAACGTGTCGCAAATTATCATGCAAGTTGAAAATGGCGCTGAATTGACAACTGTTACATGAACCCCATGGTAATAAAAATAACAATATGTTTTGTACTTAATACATTCCTTGTCATTGTATCTTCAACTTTCTAGAAGAATACCCCCATGAAAAACTTTTCCTAAGTGAGCTATGACGAAAAGTCCCACTTACCCCAGATTCTCACTTGCCCCGGGGTACCTTACACAAGGATTTTTGTTGACCTCAAACTTGTTTTGTTACAACTCCCTTACTCGATATTCGCCCAGCGCAGATTCCACTGTCACGAAACGTCAAATGCAGCCCGCTAATTTTATGGCTGCAAACGTGAAAAGTATTATATTCAAAATAAACTGTGATTGAAAACTTCAGTCAGCGAAGCCGTTTTTTCCAAATTTGCTGATAAATCTCAACGCAAGATTAGTTAATTCTAATGTCTGTAGGAGACTTGCTGCAATGATATTTCACTATTTATGATTCGGTGTGATGCAAACGCAATCATTTTTTGCTGAGAGATTCATGTGAAGGTTTGAACGGCTTGCGCATGATTGGGATAAACATAAAGTGGAATAAGAAAAAAATCAGCAATCACAGAAAAAGAAGACCATCTTCGCGAGTCTCGTCTCAGGTTTGAGTACTATAACTCGATACCTCCCTAACTCGTTGGTCCCTTCAACCCTTGAACTAAAAGTGTGTTTCAAGGGATCATCAAGGAAGCCATGAATACCTAAGTAGCACCTGCAAGTTTCATGTTTTCTTCTGAAAAGTTGAAATATTAAGCTTTCATTCCATAAAAAAGATTACAAATCGGTTGAGATGTTCAAATGTTATGATATTTTTGAAAATAAAATGTCTAATGCGCTGAGACCTACAAAGTGTGCCGATAAAAAATGACTGATTTTTTATTTTCAAAATAATATATCTCAAAAACTAAAAAGCATACATCGCTGAAAATTTGACAGTAAACGTAAAATTAACTGAACTTTCAAGAAAAAATGAGAATAGCAATAGCCCTTTTGGTCCCGTGGCCTTCAAAACAAGAAAAAACGAAAATTATTGATTTTTTTTTCATGTAAATAAACTATTTTGATGAAATTTTATATTTTTCTTAAAGGTCAAATCTTTAGTATTCATTTCGTCCAAAAAGATTGAAAATCGGTCAAACGGTTCAAAAGTTATTATTTTTTTAAATAAAAATTTTTCAAAATCGTGATTTTTCTGGTCACACTATTTTGGGAATTGTCACCCTAATCAAAAAATCCAAAAACACATGTATCCTTATTTCGGATTAGGAACAAAATAACCAAATTTTCACGGAATTCAGTGACCCACTAGATCGGTTTTCCTAGAATGGTATATTAAAATGTAAGAACCTTATAAAAAACCTTGATTTAAACGGTGTTATTTATGATATATATCATCGTCTCTCAGTTTTAAATTATTTGGATGAAATTTCTAACACTGCTTTTTTGTATCACAACAAAGTGGCCTGAATTACATCATGGATTACTTTGACATATTCTACTCACCTGAAACATCATTGTACCGAAATCTAGACATTCACAAATGCTTTGGCACTTGGACTGGAAAACAGGAATGGAAAACTTATAGAAAAATATAGATTTTTTTTCACGTAAAAAGATTTTTTCAGAGTTATATATTTTTTCTGAAAAGTTGAAATTTGAAGCTTTTATTTCATAAAAAAAGATTGGAGATCGGTTGAGCTGTTTAAAAGTTATGACTTCTTTAAATAAAAATCTAATGCGCTGAGACCTACAGTGTAAAATAAAAAATGACTGATTTTTTGTTTTCTAAAAAATATATCTCAAAAACTAAAAAACATACATCGCTGAAAATTCGACAGTAAACGTAGGATTTTCGGAACTTTCAATAAAAAATGAGAACAGCAATAACCTCTTTGGTCCCGAACAATATCGCCATTTTTCTGGTCAACCTATTTCGGAAATGGTCACCCTAATCAAAAAATCCAAAAATACGTGTATCCTTGTTTCGAATAAGGAACAAAATAGCAAATTTTCACGGAATTCGGTGACCAAATAGATCGGTTTGTCATGGAATGGCTGTATATAGATATGATTTGCGCAAATTTTATCAATCTTTGAGTCATTAGAAATTTTGTATTAACAATGCTGTGCAATGTTTGTCGTGCTTTAAAACAGACATAAACACTGCTCTATTTTTTATATTTATTACGTTGAGAAAATTTCAAATCGTTAACACAACTACTGTGAAAACGCTACGAAAGTTTATGACTGTTCTGTATTATTCGTAGTTTTGTGAAAATATTATAGTTCTTAGACCAAATAGCCATCAAAAATGTTGAGAAAGTTTGTATTTTTTAAACTTAATTGAAATTTTGAAAAAAAATCAATTAGTCATCTTGATAACTATGAAACTAGAGTAGAAATAGTATATTTGTTTAAAAGATAATATTTTGTGAAAATATTTAAGCTTTCTAACGAAATTTCATCGGTTAATTTATACAAGCTTTTCAACTCTTAATGATATCATTTTATTAAAATTTTCAAATCATAAAATCAATGGAACTTCATGGACCTGAAATTAACATAACGATTAAACTTTTATGGTATTTTCCACTGTTTAGTAAAAATTTTTTAGTTCTTTAAAAATCATCAAAAATGTACTGTAAATATATTTATTTTTATATATTAGAATGGTCCAAATCTTTTAAATGATATAGTCTGGAGGCAATCAGTAAATTGCAGCTGGGTGACAAAACGTGGAATGTCAAAACGTCGAAAGATGAGAATTGGAAGGGAACGAATAGTTCTTGGAAGAATTATTCTCTTCCGAAAGAATAAATAATTCGATATTTTTTCTTTTCGATGCTTTATTCTGTTCAACATTTGTTGTTTTTTGATAACATCAAGAAAATTCTGTCAATTTATATATTAAGCTGAAAAAAATTTAAACCGCGGAAATTATAAGCGGTAATTTCAATATTACAGGAGAAATTTTTCTGTATTATACATGATTTTGTGGAAAAAGTTTTTGAACAAACAGCTGCTAGTAATTTTTAGCACACTTGTTTTTCTTGAACATATAAAGCCTGTCCACGATAAATTTCGGACACGGATGGCGGGTGTACCACAGAAAGTTCGAGAATATTACAGAAAGAAGGATTAACATCCTTGTCAACTGTTTATTTTGTAGATATAACTCTTTTATTCTGAAATAAACAATTGTTTTTGTTGAATTATGAGTAACTTTTTTTTGCTGCCATTATTTGGGTGTCCGAAATTTAACGTGGACAGGCTTTACGACTTAGAGAAATTACATACATGGTAAAATTTTCAAACGTCAGTAGCAACAGAATATTTTTGTATTATATGATAATTTGTGAAAATATTGTAGTTCTTTCAATAAAATTTCATTGATCATATTATGCAAACCCAACAACTTTAAATATGAGAATATTTTAAAATCACAAAATCCATCGATCATTGCAAAAAAAATTCAAACTGTTGTTAGTATCGTATTTTTTCTGTTTTATTCACAGTTTTGTGAAAATGTTTAGCTCTTTGGAAAACATCAGAAATTTTCTGAGAGGCAATCAATAAATTGTAGAAGAAATTTCAGAAGTTTCTTCATTTTACAAGATTTTGTGAAAGTATTGTAGTTCTTTGAACAAACAGCTGTCAACGATGTTCAGCAAATTTGTTTCTCATGAACATACAAAGAGTTTAAAATTTTAAAACTGATGAGTCATCGGGATAAATATTAAATTACTGTAAAAAAGTGTATTTTCCTTTATTTTACACTTTTTGTGTAAATATTGTAGTTTTCTCATCAGAAATTTAATATCAGTGTTCTGCAAATTTGATGCCCTTAAGTAAGAGAATATTTAAAGATCATAAAATATTTGGATGTTTTTCTGTATTTTACGCAGTTTTGTGAATATATTGAAGTTCTTTTAATGGCTAACAATCAAAAAATTAATAATAAATCTTCGAGATGTTTAGTAGAATACCTATAAGTAGATGAAAAAACTGAATTTAGTACTATACTAGTACTAAGACTAGTCGAGTCTAGTACACGACACTGAAGACGGCCTTACAGTTGAGGTCGAAATACGCGTATCTGTCAAAAAGATACAAACTTTAGTGGAATTAATTGGTATAGTACTTAATTCGTTTTTTTCATCTACTTAAAAATTTAATGCCAATTGTTTGGTTATTAATACAATCATCGTACAACCAAAAAATCTATAGACTTTTGCGTTTAATTACAAGTTATCTACAAATTACTGCCGGTTAAATGTGTTTTTGGGTTCGCTCTGGTGTTTAAAGCAGTAAAAATCAATCAGTAATTCCTAAAAATATTTAAAAAATCTGACATGAATCTAGAAGCCCATACATTTCTGAAAGTTGCCAAAATTTTACAAATCGGGCTCTGAATAGTCGAGATATATTAGATTTAATTTAGCGTTCCAACTGATTTTTAGGCGTCGTCCTCGGTGTGTTAAGGCCGCACGGAACGTCATTATAATTAACCTATCCATTTGAAGAAGCAAATTTCAAGTACTACTCCATATATCGATGCGAAAAATTTATCACCATATTCCATATATGTAGTGTATAACTCATTTAACTTTCAGCTTCATCGATTCACTAAAACTCGAGATTTGCTTCTGTAATGTTTTGATGATAATTGTTAGAGTGAGGCAAAAAATAGAGAAAATAACACGGTTTCCCGTGTCACCTTAGCTAAACAAGGCGCGTTACCGGTACGCCACGAGAGGACCCCAAAACCTAGGACCAAAGACGAAATAAAGACCTCCATGTTGCTCCAGTTGCTCATATTGGTACTACATTGAATACAATTTTATATTCCAATCAAGTTTTAGATATCTCATTCAAATCATTTGTTCGGCTTAACCAACATCCTTGAACCGACCCTGTCAACACCTCGATACACACGATATTGCGGTCGAACCGATCGTAACCTGAAAAGGAGTTCTACTTCAGTCCAACAGCGGAGGAACAGAAGGCAGCGTGCAAGGTGCTAAAAGAGGGGAAACCGAAACCTACTCAAAAACCGATAAACTAATATATCATCGATTGGTTTGTTGAGCTGGGTTATATGAAATAATCATATTTTATCAGACTGTTTTTTGCATTTCCCCGTTCCCTGTTCGGATTGACTGTGGCGTTGGCCTGTTTTGGGACTCGGGAACGGTCCCAGCCCTGGAATTGGGCCTTAATCGAATGCTTCCCAGTATGGTGTCGCGGTGGAATTATTTTGTCAACAATTGTACGCACTAGTGCACACGAATCCAGTCACAGTTGATGATGGGCCCTGGCTTGGCTTTGACCGTGCGTGTCGCCTCGATACAAACATCATTTTTCACACTTAAGAAAGAAACATTGCCCATTGTTTGGGCCGCTGACTGCTCCGGTATCATAACAGTCGTATATTTTTACCCGCCATCCATCCCTTCTGGACCATGCTGACTGGCAGGTTGCCTAGACCAGGGCTTCTCAACATGTTGTCCACGGTCCCGTAGGGAACCCTTTAATCCTAAATTTTCTTTATGTTGATGACAAAATATTAGAGCTACCGAGTTGCAGATTTTTGATATATTACATATTTTAATTCTTTGGAACACTATGTTATGTATAGAAACGAATAGAGACATAGTAGTCAAGTTTAGATTAGGTATCACATGGAAGTGCGAACTCGAACATTTTGGTCATTCAATTTGAACACAATACTTTCCACCAGTGCTAACCGTTGTTTGTTTACTTGTCTCGCAGGAAACCATCTTTAAGGAGCACACTTGAAATGCTTCACACAATGTTTCTTCAGATGCAGGCAATATGGCCAATAAATAAGCTGAATCAGATAGTTTATGATTGTACATTAGTAAGAAATATATTTAAAAAAAGTTTTTGAAAACTTATGTATAAACAAAACCAAATATAACATTTTTCTGAAGTTTGCAAATTTTGTGTCACATAAATTGTCTAACATTTTTTAGCGTGACTAAGTATTGACCGCACAATCCTACACTGAAACAAGCGTTGAAGTAATGAAAACCATGAACAAGTTTTTAAATTTACTATACCAATCACGGCTGAGCTATAAAGAGCGCTTTTTATTTGCGTTTTGGTCCCTCTCCATCCAACCGCATCAATAGCCGAGCGGTAAGCGATCGCGCTTGACAATCGCAAGATCCTCGGTTCGATTCTGGCTTGCTGCAAGTTTTTAACCATGATATAGTAATTTTTACTGTCATAATCGTACGATGGTAAAATTGAATGCACAATATATTCGAAATAAATGCAAATTTAGTCTGCACAAATCAAGTGGCGTTGTGTATTTAATTTAACCCTCTAACATAGTATTTTCAACTGCAACGCTGTCTTCAGTGTAGGCATACTCAGATCATTTTTATGAAAATTTTGGCTTGACAGCAGTCTGGCTGCTTGTTGATATTCAGTTCGCACCCCCTAGGGTACCACATTTAGTACTGGGTTTGCCAAGTTAGTATAAAGGTAGAATCTTCAACAGGTTTCCATAAACATCGATTTCAATAACATCAATTTTAAGGGTCTGCGAATTTTTTTGAAAAAGGGGTTCACAACTTCAGAAAGATTGGGAACCACTGGCCTAGACGTTTCTCCCGTTTCTCGGTATGATACAAAATACGGAAAATGAAACGGTGAAGCTGAAGCTGCTGCACAGCCGTGGAACAGGTCCATCATCCATCTTTTGTCGCGCAGCATGTCATTCTTCTGGATAGCCTTTGTCTAACTCGGGACTAGTGCGCGCGTCAAAGCAGGCTGTGAATTCTCAATCTGGCGGGCAACGCTTTTTGTGAGTGTGACAGTCGTTCTATTACAAAACGCGGTAGATCAGCTCCTGCGTAGAGGGGGAACAAAATACGTCAACATTGGTCATGAAAAGCTCTAGACATGTGGAATGACATTTGTCGGAAAATGTAATGCATTTGATGGGCATCGATAAAATTTATAAATTTATTTGAAGAAACTTTTATACAATGGTTGTCTTTTTATTTTCTCAAATATATGGACATTACAATTCCATATTAAAATTAATTAAACCAAAAAAGAAAAATGGCTTTGGACTCTCAGAAAATTCAAACGAATTAAAGAGCAACTCAGAGTCCAACGAGCTTGCAGTTCATTATACTCTCCCTTACTCGATATTCCGTATCTCGATACCAAGTAAGAGAATCATTACGAAAGTTGGTTTTTAT
>NW_018735604.1:0-23954 GCF_002204515.2 Aedes aegypti | reverse complement strand
TAATAATCCAAAGAAATTTGTTTATTTTCTTTAGAAAAACATGTTTTTGGGTAGTTTTTGTTGAATAACTAAGTCAAAACATTTTTTTAGAAAAATGTATCAAATGAGCAGTTTGAAAAAATAAATGAATTTTCTTCAAAAACATGTAAACAGATTTCGAATCGATGGAGTATTTATGAAATTATGGTCAAACAATTTTTCTTTTTGCAAAATGAGTAAAAATTTGAGATAACAATTTTTAACCAAGACTTGTTTCGATTTTTAACAAACTTGATGTTGAAAGTTTTCATAAATTTATTTTGAAGATAATGTTGAGTTTCAAAATTGCTTCAAATAACAAAGTTATAGTAATTTACTGGAGTTCATTTTTCAGAATTCACCTTCATGACTCTTGGGCTGCTTCTAAATCTTTGAGGTTTATATTTTAATGTGATTTGAAAACCGCACATTGGAGGATTTTGATAAAACATTCTTTACTAGTTAAGTTTCAACAAAACCCAAAAGTAGGTTCTGTGCTGGGTAGATAAGAATTGATTTTATAAAACTGAAACAATTTTATCAAACAAAATGTTAACAGTCAGTATTTAAAATACCCCAAGAAAAAATATAGGATTTTTTATGTTTGGAAAAATATTATGTCCGTACTTTTTGGTAGAATCCCTTGATCTATGAAATTCTAGGGTAATATCTGGAGGTTGCCCCGGAAGGAACTTTCAAAAGGATTCCTAGAAAAATCCTTGGAGGAAACCTTGAAGGAGTCTCAGAACATTTTTTTTTAAGAAATCCCTGATGATAAAAAGATGTAATTTGATTAACTCTGCAGGAGATGTTGGAGAAATGTTTCGAGGAAAAACCAAAAGCAATAACTTTAGGATTCTCTTGAGAACCACATATGAAAGCCTGAAGGAACTTTTGATGGAATTTTGCTCTAAAAATCTTAGAGAATTTCTTTGACAAATTTCTGACGCATCTCTGGATGGAAGATTTTTTAAAGTTGGACTTTGCATGGACGATTTTTAAAGGATTTTTTTTGGAGAGTAACGGAAGGAATAAGTGAACATTCTTTGAGAAATTCCTGGAGTAATCAGACACAGTTCATGAAAATGTCATGAATATCAAGTGACTTTGACAACTGAATATTGCAAATATCTTCTATCCTCGTGGAAAATGTCATCGGAAAACGTTTTATGTTGGGACCATTTCCGAATTACTATCGGTTGGTCATATTTGCTGATGTTATATTTCGCATGAGAGAGCGCTAATGGCATTTTATTCTTTCCAAAATTTTGACATTTAACATAATTAATTTTAGGAATTTCTAAAAGATTACCCTGAAAGTATTGAAGGAATTTTTGTAAGAATCTCCAGGGAAATTCGTCGGAGAAGTTTTTGAAAAAAAAAATTCAGACGATTTTTTTAAAGAACCATAGGAAGAATTCCTGGAGAAATACCTTAGAATTTCTGGAAGATATCAGGAGAAATTTCTGAAAGTATCGCTGAAAAAATTCTGGTGAAATATCTGGAAGAAATACTCGTGGTAGAATACTAAGACGAATCTCGGATGGAATTCATAGAGAAATCTCCGTTAGAATTACTGGAGGAATCCTCGATGAAATTCCTAGCGTAATTCCTTGTTCAAACTTTGAAAGAATCCAGGAACGATTTTATGGTGGAATTCCTATTGAAATCCCTGTGGAATTCCTGGTTGAATTACTGTAAGAATTTCTGGTTTAAAAACTCGAGAAATTACACGAGGAATACCTAACTAAAATAACTAATAAAATCCTTAGTGTTAATATAATATAATAACGAAAAAATCTTTAGTATTATTCCAGTAGGAATTCCTGTTCTAATCCTTTTGGAATTTCTGTTGGAATTATTGATGAATTTGCGCAATATTTTACATATGGCATTCTTCAGATAATCTCTGGTGGAATTCCTTGAAGAAACACTGGAAGAATTCTTGGGGGAATTCCTGAAAAAAATCTCTGAATGAATTTCTGAAGCAATCTTCCTGGATTTCTGGAGTGTAATTCCGACCGTGCAAAAAATAATATAGTGTATTTCAATCACCTACATAGAAGAAATGTCGTGAAGCTTATGCTTGTAATGGGATTACACGTTGGTTTTGAGTACATACTTATCCGAAAAAAAAAGGTTCCTCCATAATGATTTTGAAACGCAAATTTTGTCCCGTTGAATTCCAACGTGATTAAAAAGGGATTCATCATCCCCTTTTTCTGTCGCTTTGTTGTCCTTATTATCCCAGAGTTGACGCAAACACACGTGGAGCCCATTCTCGTTAAAATCAAATTTAACTTTTCATTGTCCCATGGCTTTTATTCGCGTTGACGAGAACCGAAAATCCTTTGTTTCGATGGCTCCCGGGAAATGGTTGGTAATTTGGGCAAAAGCTGCTCGTTCCACATGCGAGAAATACGAGGATAAGAGTTCATTTGACGTTAATATTTCGAGATCCAGCGCAAAGCTTCCAATGATATATGGAAGACCTCTACTGTAGACAGTCGAAATAAACTTTGCCTCTTTTATAGCTCTGCCCGGCGGAAGTCTCTCTTTCTCTGTCTCTGTCTCTGCATTTTATCCCGAAGCGGCTGTATACACACTAAGCATAAATAAAATAGTAAAGGATAAACTATCATAAAATATTCATCTTCGTACTGCTACTCGCTTTACCATTCATCTCGTCGTCGTCCATGTGGGCCAACCGCCTCCACCCCATTCTGGCACCAATATACTTAAGCTGGAAAGCATTTACCTCAAATAAACTTCCGGACAGAAGTTGTAGACTTCATTGAAATGGCAGAAGTTATGATAATTTGCACGATGATGTTAAAAATATTCTTTCGAAATCAGTTCAAAATTGCATTTGTTTAGCCGAGCATCTTATGTGGAAATCTATATCTAACACTTGACACGTGACATTCGCTGAAAAAAAAATAGGAAATAGTAGTTTATGTAACAAGTTGCAGAATGACGATTTTTGCAGCACAAGTCGTACAGTGTCGGACGAGTGTTGTAATAATCGAGTTTTGCAACGAGTTGCGTATTTCGTTGTAAACCACTTGAGGGTATCAGGAATCATATCAGGATGCATTCGCGATTATTTTGAAAACTCAAGAAAATTGTTGAGTAATGATTCATTACGCAACTCTAAAATGTTTCGCAATGAAAAAGTGTTTGGTAACAGCCATTACGCAACTGATTTCAGTTGCGTAATGCATAAAACCACACTGCTATATTCAGTGCAGGAAAGTAGGCCATTTAATGACAGATTGGTGTTATGAAAAACGATGAAAAATTGCAAAAAATGCCGACCTTGACATTTCATTTGCCGATCTGCTATTTATTTCAATTTTTCATAAATTGCGACAATATTTTCCTTATTTTCTCAGTAAATATTATAAAGCATAATCTACAAGGAATTTAAAATGTTTTTAAATTAAAAAAATAGTCTTTTCTTTTTAGGATATTCAAAGCAAATGTAAAAATACTTGACTGACTCGGTGAGCCTCGTTGAATAAATGTACCACTCGTGCTGTAAAAATCGTCATTCTGCAACTTGTTGCGTAAACTACTATTATCAAGTGTTACTATTATATTTAACCAAAAGTATGGAGCAACATTTCGATTCAAATGCCGAATACTGTTGAATTGTTTGAAATTCGAAAGGAAAACTAACTTGAAATTTTCCAGAAAAAATTGAGCCCAACTGAACAAATATCGGCCACTGTATGCTGTAACAGAATCTTTCAACCGGAAGTGTATGCATATGGCTTAACATCCCCATCCTATAATGGAAATAGCCCACATCTAGGAAATGCCCTTTCAGAGTACGTTTTATCGTTTCTCGTTGCGATGGTGCTGCTGCTGCTGCAGTGATCTATTTTTTGCTTGCACAGTTGCACTTCTTCTTGGGGGCACTATGGAGGCGCCGGGAAGAAAAATTGCCAACAGATCGTTATTTATCTCATTCCAGTCAGGCTCCTCAGTGCCGTGACTATGTGCTAGATATATTTATCGATGATTATTTGCCTCTAACGGTATCGATGCGATTTGTTTGCGTTTGAAATCGCTTTCGAGGTCAACCAATCTTGATTTGATCTTGTTCGGAATGGGTTTCGAGATGCATTTATCATTGATACTTTTGATGGTAAATAAACTACTGCGCTGCACTGCTCTGACAGAGGTTTATAAAGGAGAAGTATTGAGTGAATCTATGACATTTGTTCGAATAAAGTTTAGTTTAAAGTACGTTTGGTCAAATGGACATTTGGTCGAAAAGCAATTGATTGCATTAGAAAGAATATGAATTTTATTCGAATGGAATACTTTGAAAACTTTCTTGAACAGTGTTGAATAGGGCGGTTCAAAATTTTAAAAGTTTGGAAATCCAATCTCCAATATCTTTCTTATTATCCTTACCATAGAAATAGTGTTTTGTGAAATTTACTGCTTCCTAGGTGGTGATTTGAAAGAGGTCAAAAGTCAATGTAGGTTTATATGAAAATTACTGAGGAGGAAGTTTGAAAAATATTCCAAACACCTTAGTACTGGAATGTAACAAAAAACTTCCCATAGAGAAAACTCTTTTTTCGAACCATAATAAAAAAATTTGCTCGATCCGACGGATAGGAGAAAAAATATTCATGAGTTTATTTGCTATTATTTAGCTTCATATGGGATTTTAGCCCTGCAAACATCTACATAAATCCCAAAGAGTAGTGCTTCGTGAAGCCCAAGCGGGACAGTTTGGTTTTGCGGCGTCCGAAGAATTTTTTTTTCTGTTTTGGAGCGTCTGGCTGGGTAGTGCTTCGTGAGGCCCAAGCGGGGCACGCGCGTGTTTTCGTTGCCGGAGAATTTTTTTTTCTGTTTTGGAGCGTCTTGCTGGGTAGGTATTTGGGAAGGCCCAAGCAAGACGGTTTGTTTTCGGGACGCCAAGAAGTTTGGCTGTCAGTGTCAGTTTTGTGTTCAGTCGAGAATGGATTACCAACTGGTGAGTTCGTTTCATATTTATGATAACACATTTTTTCTTGAAAGCGTAACTTTTATGTAATATTAAAACAAACTCTGTATGGTTCGTCACTATATGTGTCGGCATTATGCTTTTTTATTATACAATTTCAATATACATATATTTTTCTCTTTTTGACATTATTAAAAATTATCTTTTGAATTGTTCGACATTGTGAATGTTGACGTATTTTCTAAAACTTCTATATCGAGACAAAATGCACAGTAATACTCATATGTAATTTTCAAACAAACTATGTATGGTTCGTCACTACAAGTGTCGGCATTTTACCTGTTTCATACAATTTAAAATATATACATGTAATTTTCAGTTTTCGTCATTAATAAAAACGTCTTTTGAATTGTTCGACATTATAGATGTTGACGTATTTTTTCCAAAACTTCTCGAGACAAAAATACAAAACTAGCTTTAAATATAAGTCGTACATTTCCCCCTTGTCCATGGATCGCATCGCCGACCAGAGGTGACTCCCAGATCTTTTCCTCCCTCACTAATAAACACCCTTCCCGTGGTGATTATGGAGATGCAGAGATATTCTCGGTCTCTAGAAGAAACAATCATTTTTTAACATTCCTTCCCCATCCCAACTGACTGTAAGGACTTGGCCGGCGCCGTTATTGATCAATAATATTAGATCTGCTAAAATTGAACTTCGAGAGTAAGTGGAAACTCCCATCCCTTATTCATTTGGATCGTAGTGTAATTCTTACCAGTTCCGATCAATCACGGGATAGCAACCATTGACATGTACAGTCAGTCTATGCTATGCTATGCTATGCAAACATCTACATAAATCCCAAACAAAATTAGCTGACATGGAATTCAGTTGTTACAGGGGGCCCAGATAGCCGTAGCGGATAAACGCGTAGCTAATTCACAAGACCGAGCTGAGGTCGTGGGTTCGAATTCACGCGGTCGAGGATTTTTTCGGGTTGGATATTTTCTCGATTCCCAGGGCATAGAGTATCTTCGTACCTGCCACACGATATACACATGCAAAAATGGTCAATCGGCAAAGAAAGCTCTCAGTTAATAACTGTGGAAGTGCTCATAAGAACACTAATCTGAGAAGCAGGCGTTGTTCCAGTTGGGACGTAACGTCAGAAAAGAAGAAGAATTCAGTTGTTGAGAAACATTTTTCATTAAGGTATGAAGAGTTTTCACTATGGGATGATAAGTTTGTACTTACATTACAGTACTAATGTGTTTGAACATTTTTAAAAACTTCTCCATGGTAATTTCCTTACAAACCTACATTGTCTTTGGGCCACCTTTATATCACTACTAAAATAAGCAGAAAATTAATAGAATTCTATTTTTATGGTATGGGTGGTACGGAAGATATGGAAGATTGGATGTTCAAACATTTTCAAATTTTGAATCGCCCTAGTTTCGGAGTATTCCTTGAAAAGTACCACCTAAAACTCCTCCAGCACTCCTCACAAACATTTTTCCTGCGATTCCGATTAGGAGTTCTCTTGGAATTTCTTCGAAGATATTTCCATGGAGCACTCTAAAAAATCAAACAAGTAGTTTTCCTGAGATTTCTTCAGCACTTGATTCGGAGATTTCTTCGCAATATTTCCAGGAAAATATTCAAATCCTACCAAGGTTCAGTCATAAATTATTTAAGATTTTTTCCTAACTGTCCTCGTAAATGTATCCAGACTTCATGTTTTCAATAGGAATGTAAAGCCTTACACAAGGCCTGCTCAACCTTTTTAAACCAAGGGCCAAATCGCAGAAATAATTTTGTGTCGTGGGCCACATTTTTAAACGCATAAATATTCCCATGAAGGCTAACAAAAGTCAGTAAGGTACCGCGGGGCAAGTGAGAATACGGGGTAAGTGGGGCGTTTCGTCATAGCTCAACTAGGAAAAGTTTTTCATGGGGGTATTCTTCTAGAAAGTTGAAGATACAATGACAAGGAATGTATTTAGTACTAAACATATTAGTATTTTTATTACCATGTGGTTCATGTAACAGTTGTCAGTTCAGCGCCATTTTCAACTTGCATGACAAATTGTGACACGTTCCACGTCTTGCATTGGCTCGCAAAAAATAAATGTGTTTTAAATCGAATTTCCATCAGTATGCTATAATTTTGAGTATTATTACAAGCTGCTAACGATAAATCAGTATTTTATTTTCATTTCATATGAAATTTTCGATGGTCTATCTTACCCCAGAATATATTTGTACCTGGGGTAAGTGGGACCTATCAAAACAAAAACCAGAATCAAAACTTTTCGTACACGTTTCATACATTCTCCTAGAGAGTAGCACTAAAACATTCAAACAAATGATTTTTATCAAAAAAGATCAACCTCAAATTACGTAATTGCATAGGAGGGAGAAGAAAAGTGTTATTATTCTTTATTTTTAAATTTATTTTTTTTTATTTTAGAAATACGACTTCAAAAATGAACAAACACACAGCTGAAATTTGAAATGCATCATGGGAACGATTACTTTTATATTTTATTTGAACTTTATTTGTTATTTCTACGAAATTAAGTAGAGATGGAAAACAATTCCACCCCATAAGGTGGTTTTCTGCCATGCATATAAATAATAACAAAACATATTTATAATTTCGTCAATTATTGATTGTTTATGTTCTACATTTTAATTAACAACTTATAAATGATATATTTTGAACATGTTTAATACCTCTTTACGCTTTTATTGAGGAATTTTCAGTTAATATTAAATGTGAGGTGACATACTATTAAATAAAGGGTTTCTGCCTAAAACGTAACGTATTTTATGGTTGATCCCTTATGTACATCAAATATGTACTTAAAATTAAAAATCTATGAATTATTAATCCTATTATTGTAATGGTTGACTTACTGATGTGGATTGACGCATGAAACTGGATGTGTCCCACTTGCCCCGCTTAGCGAGGTAATTGGGACCATTGGCTCATTCTAAAACTTTCTTCCAAGGTTTTCACAATTTCGAAATTATTCGATTAGTTTCATGCACACACCAGCAAATATGTTGCCAAAACGTGACTGTGTTGTTGGATTTGAAAAATATTGACATTTGAAAATTTGATTGAACAATTTGTTTGAACTATCGTTTTTTTCGTTCCCACTTGCCCCGCGGTACCTTAAATGAAGTTCATAAAACCTTGCAAAAATCAGTGAATGAAGTGAATTTCATTTGAAGAAATCGATGAAAAGATAATTCTTGCTAAGCATTCTGTTAGACATTGTGAGAGCCCCTTACAAAATTATATAATAATCTAGTCCAGAATATTTTGAAGAATCTGCTCCACAAATGTTGGATCCTGTGAGAATAACACCCAGAAGTTTTTTTTAAATTGTGCTACGAATTCTGTCAGAATCTAACTTAATATTATTAGCATGAACCGGAATGAGCTTAAATCTTGATCAAGCTTTTGCGAAAATCTTGGTCAAAAAGTCCAAGATTTTACAAGAATAGTACCTAGAATTCCTTCAGAATCTCACTAAATAATTATTTGGAAATGCCAACTAGAAATCTTTGAAAATGCTTAAAACTATGTCAAACGAAACCTGCTCATAATTTTATTATAAAGTCGCACAGTGTTCTGGCATAATGTTACATAGCGTTATGTTGTAATCTTTCCTAGGATTCTAGAAAATTTTGTATTGCTGTATATCCTAGCTATGGAATCCTGGTGAAAATTCTGTGAGAATCTTGCGAATGTCAAAGCTGATTTTCTGCTTACAAGAAAAGTAATTGCCAGTTTCAATACGTAAGAAATTGCTTGCATGAAATGGTCGAGAAAATTCGTATTTCTTTGATCGCAGTACGCAGTTGAGAAGAAATGTTATTTCAAATGGGGCTCTCTGTTGAAAATTTCATGACCCATTCAGTCAAGGGATTTCTTTACTTCTCTTTAGTGAAACAGCATACTTAGCTTTATCCGTGAAAGCCGTGTCTAAGATTCCCAAAAAATCCTGTTTAAGATTCTATAAAAAGCCAGCCTCTCTAATAATCCTGTCAAGGATAAATGTCGACTGAATGAATGTCGAAGAAAAATTGTAAAAACACACAGAATTTGACATTTAAAATTTAAATCATTCATAAAATTGAATATCTAAGAAGTTTAAAAAACAAAACAAACTGAATTGAAAATTAAATAGGCTTCATATGCTCTAACTTCGGGTTGAAGAAGAATCTTCGAACCCTCCGCAGGCTGCACAAAATGAGGTCGCGGGCCGTACGTTGGGCAGCCCTGCACTAAATTCTTCGCCATCAACTAGAAATTCAGGTATCTCCTTAAATATTCATCTAGAAGTTCTTCTAGGAAATTATTGAGCAATTCTAGAGATCATGTAGAAAAGAGTACTTAGTAAATTTCTGAACGGTTTCACATGGATTTCTATCTGAATTCCTGTAAGCATCTATGGAATGGCTTTAACTGAGATTTCTTAAGAAGTTCCCTTAGGGATTCCTTACAAAATAATAAAAGTATACTTTAATCAATCCGATTTGAACTCGTTCTTGGATTTTCTCAATCAATCAAAGTGCTCAGAAATTTTTTGAACAAATTTTCAAAGGAAAAGAAAAAAAGCAAAATCTCAAGTAATTCCCTGGATTTATTTGAATTTTCTCAATACTGCATCAAGAAGTGCTCTAAATATTTATCCTTGGCCGTTTTTGGAATACTCTTAAAATTCTTTCAAGAATAAAAACAAAATTGTCAGAAACCTTTAGGCATACTTCCAATCATTTTTCCTGAAATCTTCATTTATTATTTTTTAAGTGATTACTCTTAGAATTTATTCAGTTTTTTAACATTTCCTCTAGGGGTGTCTCCATTAATTTTCTCAGAAACATTCCGAAGAAACTTGCAAGAATTCCTCCAAAATCATTCCCAAAGTCCAATCGTTTCTGAGAGATATTTTCTAAATTCAATAAAATAAGTTTGAATTCATTTCTTGAAAGTAAATATTGAATAATACCGCAAAAACGGATTCAATAGTATTTTGAAAAATTCTTAGAAAATATAAATATGAAGGTTCTTGAAGAAAACTCTCAGAAAACTCTGTGAAGAACTTTTCGAGAAACCCCAGAACGCATTCCTTGATTATAACTCTGAAGACTTTAAAAGCTAGAGGGATAGTTAACGGTTACGAGTATTCCTAATAAACAAAAATCGTTGGTTTCTTGGAGAGATTATTGGCATTTTTTTCTAGCAATTTATATCAGTTTCTTGTGAGATTATTCAAAGATTTTTGATAGCAATATATTGAGCTAATTCAAATTTGATCTTTTGAAACATTATAGTGATTCTTGAAAAAAAAAAAAATAGAAAGTTTTTAGTAAGTTTCATAGAGGAACATTCAAATTGACACTGTTCCTTTATAAAGAAGGAGGAAGAGGTCAAACTGAACGATTTTTAAGAGGTCTTATACCAAAAGTTGGACATGGGGGAGAAGGAGGAGGCTATCGGAAAAGCTGAAATTTAGTGTGACATAATTTGTATACCATCCCTAAGAGCTTAACTGACATGAGCGATATCTTTTCTCTTCCTTTCTTTCGCTAATAACTTCGCCAAATTAAAAATAATGTTTGATGTTTCTTGTTCATGAAGCTTCTTCTTCTTGGCGTTAACTTCCTCACTGGGACAGAGCCAACTTCTCATCATAGTGTTCTTATGAGCACTTCCACAGTTATCAACTGAGAACTTTCTTTGCCAATGTTGCCATTTTCGCATTAGTATATCGTGTGGCAGGTATGATGATACTCTATGCCCAGGGGAGTCAAGGAAATTTCCAACCCGAAAAGATCCTGGACCGACCGGGAATCGAACCCAGACATCTTCAGCATGGCTTTGCTTTGAAGCCGTGGATTCTAACCACTCGGTTAAGGAAGGTCCCTAGAAGCTAGATAAAATGATTCTTTTTCATGCAGCACAAAAACATGTTACGAAAATTAAATCAATTTTCTGCAATAATGCAAAGAAAGTAACGATGAAGAGAATTCGATGAGACCAGATAAACCCTTATGAAAAATCTATGTCGCAATGTTCTTCTGGCAAGATTGACGAATGAGGTTAAATTTTGCAAAATCTATTTTGAAAACTTGAATTTGGCGTTTGCCAAACAACTTAAATTGTGATGAAAATGTAGGAAAAATCCAAGTTTTATTCGTCAGTATCGTTTCTGCTATATCCCAGAAAGTATGGGCTCGATTTTCATAATGAAAATCATAGTACTTTTCCAAACAATGAAATATTTTTATATTTTTGTATTTTCCTATAGGCTACTTCAACCAGCATCTGTGATAAATTTGTTTGATTCAATAATCGTATACATTGAAAATTTTGATTTTAGAAAATCAATTCTTATCTGGTCAGCATAGACCCAGTAAAACATGTTTTTATCAAAATCTTTCTCCGTGGTCAGTGCAAGTACATTGTATCAAGGATGTTTTACATAAATTTTTGTTTGAAATTTCCTTTGGCTGTGTTGGAGAACACTTGAAAAAATAATTAAAATTGAAAAATCTCGTATTTTTCTCTCCACTTAAGATAGCATCACGAAGTTATAACTCTTCAGGTAGTTTAAATAGTAATAAAAATAATGCATTTTAGATCTACAAAAGTTTAATCCCTGTTCTCTTGGATAGGCAACTTACTTTTTTATATGATCATGATTTTACGTAAATGTAAGGATTTGTTTTTTGATCATTTTCCAATCGACCACGGCTAAAATTAGATTTTTAGTTCTAATACAAATTTTACATGCTTAAGTTAAAAATTTCAATTTGAATAAGTAACAGTCTGATTAATTATCATATCGTCGCCAATAAATATATTTTTTTCAGATTTTTTTATACGCACTTTCTGACATAGAAAAAATTTTGTAAAACGAAGTCGCTCAAAAATAACAACACTATAAAAATATCTTTCTTTTGATTCATTAAAAATTGGGTCCTGAAATGTTTAATTAATTCTTGTTTTTATTTAATTATACGAAAGAGCATGTTCTTGTAACTAGTTAAGCAATTTTTCAATTTCAAACTGCTACAACATATTTAGAGTTTATTTTAAAAATGGTTCCTAATATGAACCATGACACTTTTGATCATTCACTTTGTCGCTAAAATGCCACAGGGGTTTTAGTTTTAACGCTACTGGGGTTGTTCCTAACTGACATTTTGGAAGGGACACGAAAAGCAAATTATGTGCGTAGAAGAGAATGGATTGGCCACTAACTTTTGTTTTTTTGAACTATTAAGAACTTTTATAAATTCTCCGTAACCAATCTATGACAAAAGGTCGAAAGACAAAAAGTCGAAAGGACAGAAGGTTGAAAGACAAAAGGTCGAAAGGACAAAAGGTCGAAGAACAAAAAAGAAGGGACTAAAGGTCGAAAATCTATTTTCAAAGCAGTAAAATTTTCCCACCAAGCAACTAATTTTCGACCTTAGGTCCTTTCGACTTTTTGTCTTTCGACCTTTTGTCCTTTGAACGTTTTTTCTTTCGATCTTTTGTCCATAAACCCTCTCTAACCACCCGCCTGGATGGTTTTTAAACCGGATCTAAGAATTATATGTGATTTTTGGACCAACAATTTGAATTGGTTTATCTAAAAAAAAAAATCAAAGACCTAGTATAAAAGTAATAGGGGAGCCCAAACGCAAAAGGGCGTAAGCGACATTTTAGCCGGTTTTGAGTTGAGTATACCAAAAAAATTCTACTGTTTCCAAGCTTTCCAAAGATAATTTACTGAGATCAGTGCTGGGAATGGTAATAGTAGTAGGCTTGAATTTCGCGAAAATCACGTGGCTCTCTCACTACAGTAGTTTAAAATTGTCAATCTCATCAAGTAGCCTATATTGGGTACATGATTTTCTCTAAATCAGTAGTGTCATTGAAGGCTCTAAATGCGGGAAATGCGGAAAATAGAGCATTTTTTTTACAGTAATTTTGGATTGCCCTTAGCAACGGGTTTTTGCAATTTTCAAGGC
The DNA here is from genome assembly GCF_002204515.2 of Aedes aegypti. Classification (NCBI taxonomy): domain Eukaryota; kingdom Metazoa; phylum Arthropoda; class Insecta; order Diptera; family Culicidae; genus Aedes; species Aedes aegypti. The sequence continues at coordinate 10,926 of NW_018735604.1, read as the reverse complement.
TTTTTGCCTACAGCAGCGATGGGCGTGAGTTTCACTGGCTTCGCCGACTGTGATTGGCTTTGTTTGACTACTGTAGAGTGAATTTCAGATTTTTTTCCCAACTCTGATTCTAAGAGCACTTCCACAGTTATTAATTGAGAGCTTTTTTTTGCCTTAGTTGCCATTTTCGCATTCGTATATCGTGTGGCAGGTACGATGATACTCTATGCCCAGGGAAGTCAAGGAAATTTCCATTACGAAAAAATCCTGGACCGACTGGGAATCGAACCCAGACACCTTCAGCATTAGTTTCCAATATGGTCTTGCGTTAAATTTGCTCTCTAGAACAGTCGCAAATGGCCACTGAAAGTGTGCTTTTCAGATGGTGCATATAACCAATACATGATGTCTATGCTTTTGGGTCAAATTCAAAGGTTCTGATACTTTTAGAGATAAATATGATAAAAACATGGGGCCCAGATAGCCGTAGCGGTAAACGCGTAGCTATTCAGCATGACCATCCTCGAATACCGCTGGTCGAGGATCTTTTCGTAAAAGGAAGTTTTCTCGATTCCCAGGGCATATAGTATCTTCGTACCTGCCACACGATATACACATGCAAAAATGGTCAATCGGCAAAGAAAGCTCTTAGTTAATAACAGTGGAAGTGCTCATAAGAACACTAATCTGAGAAGCAGGCTTTGTTCCATTTGGGACGTAGCGTCAGAAAGAAGAAGAATAAGAAGAAGAAGAAGATAACAAACATAAGCATTCCAATACTCCCAATTTTGGCAACATCCCCATTTTGACAACATAAAACTCACGCGTTGTTCCCAAAATCGGTAAGGCACTGTAGTTCAATGCAGCTTTATAACATATGATGCTCGAATTTTTAACATTTTGACCGATTGAAACCCGTTCCATGAAAACTAAAAGTAGCATACGTCAAACTTCATTTAAAAATCGTCGCTCCGAATTCCCACGGGTTCATCAATCCAACACTAAACGTAACTCTATACCTCCTTCGCATTATATTGAATCAATCACATCTCTCGAAGTCACCCAACCCGAACGAAGAATGAGCACGAGTGAAAAATGTCCACTCCCATTGGGGTGACTTTTCATTGTATCTTTCGATTCAATTCACGCTTAAATAGCACTCTCGTCTATCGTCGGCAACGTCGTTGAAAGGCAACCAACGTTGAATCGAATCAACCAAGTCATTGATACCTTAGCCACCATCATTGACCGTACTGAGGAAAAGTAACGTCCATCAAAACGTGTTTCCCCTCCCCCCTGTAACATCTACCAGTCGAATGGGAAAGAAGTCTTGAAAAAATCGAGCGCAAAATAGAGACCTTGCATCGTATCAAGTTGCAACAGCAGCATCAGGCCTTGAAGTTTACTGGAGTCTTTGAGTCTCTGAGTTTCCGACATCCACCAGTACTGATCGAACGCTACAATCGCACATTGTGTGCTTTTTCTTGAATTTCCTGTACCACCACGTCGTATCGTATCACTTTTGCCGAACATCATCCGAATGGGAGCTGGGAAAGGAACATGGTTAGGGTGGGGCTTATTGAAAAGAAATACATCAAATTTATGTAGTAGAAAATCATCAACTGTCCCAAAATAATGTTGTTTGATCGAACTACGACTACGACTTTCTCCAACAAACATGAACTTGAACACTGCTGTCGAGAAGATTTAATTCAACCAGAGGTAACGGCTCCCAACAAATGTCCTGTGAAATATTAGAATTGATATATTTCATCCTTGAAATTTGAATAGTTTAATTAATTAAATACTGTGGTCTAGAGTGCCCATTTCCTGGCTACTTTGTGACTTGTACCGGAAAATTCCGGGATTTCTCAGGTTTTCTCCAAAACTAGTTTTGATTGAAATGGAAGTAAAATTTCAATTGTACAATGATTTCTAAATTGAGTTTTAATGGAAATCGTTTGAAAATTTGTTTTGGAAAGTTCTCTAAATTCGAGAAAAACGCTCTTGCGCTTTTACCGCATTGCGTTTTTTGCGCAACCTCTAAACATTTACCAAAAATCCTTATTGCTCAGGATGTTCTTTTGAGACCGATGATCATTTTACACTTTGCCCCACCCTAATCTCTGGTCCACATTCAACCAACTTCAACTTGTGCATCTCCTGTGGGGCGCAAAATGCATTAAATTTCACACTGACACGGTTCCGCTTTTTGATCCTGTTTTCCTCATTTTCTTCTCAGCTAGCTACCGACTCAGTTCCTGTGTGTGTCTTCTCTGCTCTACCACAAAAATGGTTGAAGAAAAATAAAACGATGAATCTTAACAACTACACCGAACGTAACCATGGTGGTTCTCAATTGTGGAAAGGTCGTGTTACTTACTTTTATTTTACGTATACCTCCATTATTTGGTACAGACAATGAATTTCCAGCCTTAAAATTTATTTTCTCATCCAATAACCGAACCCTTACATTCTCAGAGCTAATATTTTAATCATTTAGATACATAGGGTAAATGTTCCAATAGTGGAGGTACTAAGTACGGTTCAACTTAATTTAATCCCTCAAAGTTCAAGAAGCGCAATGAATGTACAGTACATGTAATTGTTGTAACAGGAAGTAACGACCATTACCCTAATGAGAAAATTGATTTCATCGCAGTAACCATCGGCATGTCAGTGAAAAATAATACCTCCACTATGGACCGATGCACGAGTTCACTATCTGACGTTTGAGCGGTGCCGTGTTATTTATGTGACCATGGCAACTAGTAAATTCGGCACCGCTCAAACGTCAAATTAGTGAACTCGTGCATTGATCCATTGATTTACTGTCCCTTTAGTTGCGGAATATTTTTTTTGCAATTTCTCATCGTAATAGGCTGTTTTTCATCATGACAATCTGTCATAAAACGGCCTACTTTCCTGCACTGAAGTATGCAGTGCGGGAATAGTCATTACACATTACATTTTTTTTCAGAAATTGTAAAATAATGGTGAATGCGTTCCGATATCATTTTTGATACCCTCAAGTGGTCTTCTACGAAATTGCAAAAAATGTTGTACGTAACTCGTTGTAGAACTCGATTTTTACAGCACTTGTCGTAATTATCCTACTCGGCAAGCCTCTCACTTATCTAGATCAATTCTGAATGAGTCAAAAAGTAGTACAAATTATTCCTAAATACTTTTTCGAAGAAACCAAACTACTTGATGCATATCCACAATACTTGAGTTTTTGCCGTCGAAACAGCGATCTGCCCCAGTGTGCCGTCGTGGGGTGAGAATGGGTCAATAAAACCTATTCAGTTTTCCCAAAGGTGTACTCAAACAGTGACTATTTTAAACCTTCGCAAATAGTTAAATTTCGGTGTGACATTCTACGATCAATACATTTCAGGCATATGTTGACGTCATAATCCCTGTATTCAGCGATCCAACTCATTTGTTCTTCCGTGGGATGTTTCTATAATATGAAAAACAGATTAATTATTAAATTAAAAAAAATCGATTTGATAAAATTTTACGATGTTGCTGCGCACGAAACACAGTTGCTGGTCTGAGAAGTTGTCAAAATCCGTTGCATTGTTATTCAATGCACAGAATATTCAAGTAGACTTGTTTGATGTTTCAGAGATGCTGTATTTAGAAGAATAATCACATCTCAATGAAAAAAGAGATCGCCCGGCACCGTAAATGTCAAAAAAGTGGACTTGCAATTTCATTTACTATCGTTCTTGCCTGACCCAATCTCACCCCCATTTTTGATGTTTTAGACACCGTACCCAAAACAATGAAATATTGTAGTGAATGAAAAGTGTAATGAAAAGACTTTCAACCTTCTACTTATATAACGATAGAGGGTAAAGTACATGCGTGATACTTTCCACAGGAGAAATTTAATGTTATAAATTTTATCTAATTTCAACATACAAGTTTATTGATATAGTAAACAAAACTACTATTTCTAAAAATGTATATTGTGATGATTACGTGTAATAATATGTTCCCTTATATATGAATTATTAATTTTATAAGCTTATTAGCTGAAATATTTCATAAATCATATTTTTCCGTTTGACCCAATCTCTCCCCCTAGACCCATTGTCACCCCCATCGACGGTATCCGTAGTTTTCTAATGGGATCCTCCACTATAGGAACACTTTACCGCAACAAGTGAGAAAAGTTTAAACAGTTTGGTGATATTCATCAATATGCCAATATGTTGTCGGATCTGTGGCTAATTCAATTAAATCAGTGTAAATGTCATTACAGTATATACGATTATATCACGGATCCAAAAAAAATTGACGTGATATAATGAAAATGGTTTTTCTACCATCAAATTTTCATCAAAATTTGAGCTTTATTTTGCAGAAAAAGACCGAATGAAATGAGAAGCACGTGAGAGGTGGTCAAATAGATACATGTTGGTTGTTTAGGATTATTTTTCAATGTAAAAAGTATGAAATTCAAACAATTATTGTGGCGTGATAAAATCGAACAGAAAACCGTGCTAAAATCGAGAGTGATGTAATGAAGCGATATTAAAACGAACAGTGATAAAATCGAGAAACAACTGTACCGCAACTATAGGTACACCCACAACTAATGGATCACATACCCTATATAGGCGATGATGCCAAAAAATGTACACCAGATTTTTTTTATCTAGATAAAGCTCGGAATGTACCAGTACTCGGAAAGCCAATCTTCCATTTTCGACGACTTTTATCAGGTACACTGCCGTGAATCGCAAGTCAGTCCCATTTACATTTTTGTCAAAATTGAGTTGAGTTCAGCTTCCAACATAACTTCCAATGAGCTTTTAAATGCACATATGAGACAACATGATTTGTTCAGAAAAAAATAGGAAAAAAACACCAAGTCAAATTGTCCCATAGTGAAAAGTAACCGTATATCAGTCCCACTACATATTTACGCACCGCGTGACACATAAGCGAATCATGTTTTGTCATCTTTATATTTTCACGGAAAGATATCAGAGTGAAGGATAGGGGAATATCAGAGTTAGGGGCCCAGATAGCCGCGCAGCTATCAGCATGACCAAGCTGAGGGTCGTAGGTTCGAATCCCACCGGTCGAGGATCTTTTCGGGTTGGAAATTTTCTCGATTCCCAGGGCATAGAGTATCTTCGTACCTGCCACACGATATACACATGCAAAAATGGTCATTGGCATAGTAAGCTCTCAGTGAATAACTGTGGAAGTGCTCATAAGAACACTAAGCTGAGAAGCAGGCTCTGTCCCAGTAGGGTGGGGCTTATTTCCAAAAATCTTCCGTAGTCAGGATTACAAAATGGAAAATGATCATCGGTCCCAAAATAACATCCTGTGAAAAAATGAGAATTTTTGGTAAAGGTTTAGAGGTGCGCAAAGGGCGTAAGTGCAGTTTTCCCATTTTAGTGAACTCTGAAAAATTTGATATGCTTTTCAGCTTGTTTTGGTAATTTTAAGACCCACAAGGGCAAAAAATCACCTCCAAATTGCGATATCTCCACTCTTTTAGACGATATTGACGAAATATATATTATGCATGCGATTTTTGGCCCTTGAATAGGTTACGCTGACTGATTAATATGAACCCGAATGAGCATATGAATAGCTGGGGAGAGTTCCTAGAATGAAAGAAAGAACAAAGAACACAGAAGAATGTAAGGTGGGGTGAGTTAAACAGGTGGGAGGGAGAATCTAGTGATGTCTTGAGCGTAACTGAGGAATCTAAAAAAAGGTGATTATATTTATTGACTTCATTTTTTTTTTTCAATCTTTATTAACGAGATTTTTAGCTCTTTAGCTATGGGCTAGTTCATCTCGGGACCAACGGGTTTACTTCCCTTCCGAAGGATGTCGGCACTGAAATTTTAGTGACTATCTCGGGTTGAACTAATTATTGGAAGAAAGTCAGAAGACGTTTGTTATGGAAATCCTAAAGTAATCTTTAAATAGACATCTAACATTCGTAAATTTCTGGAAAAAATATTAGACGATTTATTCAGATGAAATCTCCGCATAGAAATCCTCGAAAGAAATTCTATAATTCGTAAAGCAAATTGCTTGTAAAATCACTGGAGATAAATGATAATCCAATAATAGGATTATTCCTGGATGAAATGTTGCAAAACAAAAAATGAAAATACTTGATGCATCCTTATAAGAATTTATTCAACAATCCAGGAGTAATTTCTGTTGAAATCCTCGGAAGATTATAATGATGTATTATTTTCTGGTAAAGAGTTAAGAAAAATTACGAAGTAGGTACCGTTTTGATTCATATTACGGACACTTAAGGCCTCAGTGCAGTATAACCCAGCATAGAGCAAACAAAATAAATAATTCTGTATGACTCCTTAGCGTTATCGAGCGTTGAAACCCCTTTACTTTCGAATGGTCGGTAAAGAATACGCTTCCGCAACTTGGATTGATTTAAATAAACCAAAATGTGTGGCCTTTTCATGATTCTTATTCCGGACGCTTCCTCACTTTTGCCTCATATTCCGGACACTTTGAATCGGATTCCGGACAGCTCATGATAATCATTAGAAAACAATCAAATCATCAATTGAAACCGTCAAACCACTAAAGAGACGCCTAAGGTAGTTGGGCATTGTAAATTTGCATATATATTTATGGAAAAAGCTTATTGAAACGAGCCTTGAAAGTGAGAACTTTTGAATGGCAAAAATTGAAACATTTCGGGTGAAATGTTTCCCATACAAAGTGGAATGTCCGGAATTTGAATCTGTCCGTAATATGAATCAAAACGGTACTCCCGGTGGATTTTTTGTATTATTTGTTGATAAGAAAGTCCCGAATGAACTATTGTGATTTTTTTTTCTAAAATAATTGCTGTACAAACCTTTGTATTGGAGAAATTATTTTAAACATTCATTGAGAAACTTCTGGGCGAATCTCAGAAACAATTGATGCAAGAATCTCAAAAATTTTCCAAGAGAAATCCTTGGAAAACATTCTGAGCGTATTTCTCAAGAAAATTTTGCATGAATCTCTGGAAAATTCCTGTAGCTTTTCATCGATGAACTTATCAAGGGTTTCCTGTTGAAAAGAAAAAATGATGATTCAGCTCATAGTCGCCGGAAGTCGCAATAGAACTAACGAAAAAATCGATCACTCTTGCGAATTTCATAACATCCGCACAACATGGCGAATGAAATCGTTTGATTAACAAGCTTTCTCGCATAGAACGTCATTTACTGAGTTCCTTTATGCATCTTGTTTAGTTCCGTCATGACGTACAAAATAAGTCGGATCAATCCGTAGCAGCTGCCAAAATAACTTTGTTATCATGAATAAAGTTGCATAAAAATACGATTACCCGGAAAACCATTACCCGGAATGCAATTTACCGGAAGACCATTTACCGGAATGTATCATTTACCGGAATGCACCATTACCCGGAAAGATAAATCTTCCATTTTCGACAACCTTTCACAGATGCGCAGAACAAATTATGTCACGCTAACCATGGACATTCTCGACTCCCTCGGTTATCATAAACACTATTTCATAAGACATCTGCAAACAGCTATGGACCAAATATATTGTTCTTCTTGCCGGCGTTACGACTCAACTGGGATAACTGAGAGCCTATGTCATCCAACCATTTTTGCATTCGTTCATAGTTTGACAAGTATGTAAGTACTCTAGCTCTGAAACGTTGTCAAATTTGTCAACCAGGAATAATTTTGAACCGGCGGTATTCAATTCTACCAACCTCAGCTTGATCTTTCTGAATAACTTCACTTAGCCGCAACGTAAGCCTTAAAATATGAACGGTTCTCCGACATTACCAGGAAAACCATTTCCCGGAATGCAATTTACCGGAAGACCATTTACCGGAAAACCATTTACCGGAAGGACCGTTTACCGGAAAATTATATCTCCATTTCTCAATTTTTTTTCATTAACTTCCTTTTAATCATTTTACGGTCATTCAGGTCAATTGACATAATAATATTTTAAATGACCACCATGATAAGGTTCTTATTTCAAAGTACATAAGCACCGGGGAGGAGTCTAAGATATCTTCATACTTGATCATGTCAATATGCACCATCTTCATATATTTGAATTTCATAGATGATTCATTCTTCTTTTAAAAAAATGCTGTTCTTTCACCTTATTTTTACGTTTAACATTCGACCATCGGTTCTCCAAGTGTCCAAATGTTAATGAATAAGCAATGATTATAATTTTTAATATTTTTCACCGAGTGTCAATTCGCCGAATATCGTTCCCGCAAACGTCAATCAACCGATTGCAAATCCCCCGTACATCACTTTTTCTAGAATGACCTATTCCGGGTCATCTGATATTCACCCTTCTTTATTTGGATGGCGGTTTTTTCGAGTTCCACCGATCTTTAGGTTTTTTTAGCAAAATGTGTTTAGTCGAAAATTACCAAATATCTTTTTTTTTTTGCTTATTGTTCTTTCTTGTTTATTACCCTGGCATTGAATTCGGGGTACAGACATTCAAAGTTATGACAGTCGTAGAAAAGTCAAGCAAATTCAAAGGAAAAGTAGAACTATTGAGGTTCAATACTTCGGAGTCCAAAGACGTCGCTTCCCTCGCAAGATAAGTTTTTTAATATATATTTAATAAGGGAATAAGGAAACCATCATAACTCCATTTACTCAAATTCTACCTAACTTATTTGTTAAGCGATTTTTTTATATTTATATTGACCTCGGTTATATTTAGCATCAAATATGTATGAGGCTGATACATACATTAATTTTTTTTAATGTCAACATTATTTTCTGGTTGGCAAATTTGACGACGTTTTAGAGTTAGAGTACTTACATATTTATCAAACTATGAACGAATGCAAAAATGGTCGGTTGACATATGCTCTCATCTATTATCCTAGAACAGCTGAGAAGCAGGATTTGTCCCAGTTAAGTCATAACACCGGCAAGAAGAACAACATATTTGGTCCATAGCTGTTTAGAGATGTCTTTTGAAATATTGTTTATGGAAACCGAGGGAGTCGAGAATGTTCATAGTTAACGTTACATAATTTGTACCGCACATCAATAAAAGAGAATAAAATATTAACGCATGACTGCCGTGAATCGCAAGTCAGTCCCATCTGTAAAAATTAGGCATTGAGAAAATGGGATGTGAAGTTTTAAACTCGTTTTCTTTAAAATAATATCAAAAAATTTCAGCAGATTGCTTTTCACTCTGATATCTTCTTTCTTCTTCTTTCTGGCGTCCCACTGGGACAGTAGGGTGGGGCTTATTTCCAAACATCTTTCGTAGTCAGTTCCAAGTCGTAGTATTTCCAAACATCTTTCGTATCTAGGATTGATCAAATGATCATCGGTCCCAAAATAACATCCTGTGATAAAATGAGAATTTTTGGTAAAGGTTTAGAGGTGGCGCAAAGGGCGTATGTGCAGTTTTCCCATTTTAGTGAACTCTGAAAAATTTTGGTATGCTTTTTAGCTTGTTTTGGTGATTTTAAGACCCTAAAGGGCAAAAAATCACCTCAAAAATGCGATATCTCCACTCCTTTAGATGATATATGACGAAATATATTTTAAGCATGCGATTTTTGGCCCTTGAATGGTTACAATGACTGATTAATATGAACCCGAATAAGAATAGCTGGGGAGGATTCCTATGCTTGTAGAATGGAACAAAGAGCAAAGAAAAATGATAGAAAGAACAAAGAACACAGAAGAATGTAAGGTGGGTGGGGTAAACAGGGGGGAGGGTGTAACTGATGATATTATATTAGAATGAACTATGGGGCCGTGAAAATATCTCGGTTGGATGTATGATATGTGATTATATGCAAGTTTAACACTCATTTAGTATTTTAGAATGTCCGTTTGATATAACTCCAGCAATTGCTTTTAAATCTGAAAGAAATTACAGAGGGGCCTAAATCCATACAGGCTCAAAATCCGTACACTTCATACAAATAGAAGGAGTTTATATGAAGTGGAAGGGTTTAGATTCATTTCTTAGGTGTTCGGATTTTGATCCCACACGATATATCCTTATTAGGTAAATCCATAAACAATTTTTGCTTTCCAGCAATAACACTTCTTGTTAGAATTTCCACAGGGATTTCTGGATTATGATGCCATTTCAGCAATTTATTTGGGGTTTGGGGTTCCAATACTTCACTTTCGCCTCAACACCTTCAACATAACTTCGGACAAACTAAAATGCAGATGAAGTTCAATACATCGTTCTACATCTGTATTTGAAATCGATGTGTATAAACAACAGCAGAAGGAAAAAAAAATCGGTAGTCAAAATTCAAATTAGTGCACGAGCTTCTATAGGGTGCAAGAGATAAAGCACTTCAGGTTGAAAAACTCTCAAATAAAACCAAAATTAAGTCGTCACAGTTCTGAAACATATTTTTTAGGACAGAGCTACATGCAGGAATTTTCACAGGATTGTCCTATGTATATATAAATAATTATATAAAATAGTATGAATTTAATAGATACTACGTGAGGCTGAATTTTTAGGATTAGATTTTGCAACGGTCCCTTTCGATAAATTGCATCATCATTCAGAAAAAAAAACAAACCAAACAATTATTGAACTAGCAGTAAAGTGACGTGCATTTGTCTATATCTACCAGGAGAATAATGATGCAACTTCGCATGGAATTAAGGACATTTTAGCCGTTATTGGAAATTTTCCATAAAGTCCAATAAAGTTGCAATAAGTTCTAATATAATCGTATGTATATATGTATGTATACATGGGTCGAAAACTAGAGATGGTTAAAAAATTGGTGCTCTTCCCCTACTTGAAGAAAAATTGCTCAAAATATTTCTGAAGTAGGTAATATTAAATAGAAGTCAAGGGGTCGGACTTGGTGTAGTGATAGAACACACCTTTCACGCTGAGGTTCTGAAATCGAATCCCATC
>NW_018735603.1:0-11979 GCF_002204515.2 Aedes aegypti | reverse complement strand
TTTCACTCATTATTAGCTCTCTAACTTACTTGTTCAATATTACTAACTCATGCTTTTACTCAATATCTCACATACAGAAAACTTTTCTTTTTATCCCAAACTATAAAATCGTATTTCTTCACTTCCCCACATATGGCTCCGTTTAGCATATGTCTTTAGAACCTTCATTAAGTTCCTCAAAAAAGAGGATGTACGTCCTCTACAGTCTGTAATGTAGGAACGGTCATCAACAGCAGTATGTTCAGTACTTACTTAATTGGTCGCTGCTATCAGTGGGATGCGTAGAGATTCATCAAAGACCCCTATTTCTAGACATAACAGTCCTACTTTGAATTTCGTAGCAAACTTGTTTCCCATAATATAAACTTTTGATTTTAGTCAACTAGCTTCTGATTCTACATCCATTGGGTGATCTGAATTCGACTAGGGTGAAAGGTTTGGAGTGGAAATAGGATCGATGCTCCTAGAAATAATCGAACTATAACGACAATTTGCGTAATTACAAAATAGTTATTACTGCAGCAAGTTACAAAATGTAGGTTTTTTCAGCACGAGTCGTATATTTATCCACTTTAGTAAATTAGTCACTGTGTATAACACAGTTCGGCCCTAAAGCTTGTCTACTCGAAGTCTAAAAAAAAATCACTTGAACGGGGGCGTTTACAAAAATTGATTATATTTGACCCCCATATTCCTTGTACTACACTTTTGTTGAACCCTCAAGCCACTTATAGCGTCAAACTTTAGCACACAGATTTTAAAAAAAACCTTTGGATCGTTCCTTTAGTACGCCACTTAAGGGACGACCCCAAAGGTTTTGTAAATCTTTGTGTTAAAGTTTGACAAATTCAATTAAGAATACAGAATGTACTCTCAGCATATATATTTTTTTTAAGGGATTGAAAGAAAATCGTGTTCTATTTCTATTATTCCATCTTTGTTTTATTTTCTTTTTCATTCGCATCGACGTCGCAAAAGAATGGAAACCTAATCCTGATTGCCGTATCGGTTGTCGTCTGTCGCTTCCGTCTAGCACTAGGGTGGGGCTTATTTCCAAAAATCTTCCGTAGTCAGGATTTACAAAGTGGAAAATGATCATCGATCCCAAAATAACATCTTGTGAAAAAATGAGAATTTTTGGTGAAGGTTTAGAGGTGGCGCAAAGGGCGTATGTGCAGTTTTCCCATTTTAGTGAACTCTGAAAAATTTTGGTATGCTTTTCAGCTTATTTTGGTGATTTTAGAACCCTTAAGGGCAAAAAATCACCTCAAAATTGCGATATCTCCACTCCCTTAGATGATATTTGACGAAATATATTTTATGCATGCGATTTTTGGCCCTTGAATAGGATACGCTGGCTGTTTACTATGAACCCGAATAAGCATATGAATAGCTGGGGAGAATTCCTATGCTAGTAGAATGTAACAAAGAGCAAAGAAGAATGAGAGAAAGAACAAAGAACACAGAAGAATGTAAGGTGGGGTGGGTTAAAACAGGTGGGAGGGTGAAACTAGTGATATCTTGAGTGTAACTGAGGAATCTTGAAAAATCTCGATTTTACGCAATGGAGAAAAGTTCCAGTAGAAAACGATGATTATATTGACTTCTATTTAATTTTATCTAGTTCAAAAATATTTCGAACAATTTTTCTTTCTTTTTCAAGTAGGGGAAGAGCACCAATTTTTGAACCATCTCTTGTTTTCGACCCATGCATACGATTTAAGATTACTCTTTATGGAAAAATTGCAGTAACGGCTAAAATGTCCTCAACTCCATGCGAAGTTTCATCATTATTCTCCTGGTAGATATAGATCAATGCATGTCCATTTTACTGCTTTAGTTCAATAATCGTTTGGTTGTGTTTTTTTTCCCTGAATGATGATGGCAATTTATTTATTTATTTTTAAGGGAACGTTGCAAAATATACATCCTGGAAATTCAGCCTCACGCAGTATCTATTGAGTTCATAACCAATTTATATAATTATTTATATGTACATAGGACATCCTGTGAAAATTCCTTCAGTAGCTCTGTCGCAATTCCTAAAAAAAATATGTTTTAGAACTGTGAAGACCTAATTTTGGTTTTATTCGAGAGGTTGCAACCTGAAGTGTTTTATCTCTAACACCCTATAGAAGTTCGTGCACTAATTTGAACTTTGACTACCGATTTTTTCTTTCTGCTGTTGTTTTATACATCGATTTCAAATACAGATGTAGAACGATGTATTGAACTTCAACTGCATTTTCGTTCGTCCGAAGTTGTGTTGAAGGTGTTGTTGGCGAAAGTGAAGTATTGGAAGCCCAAACGCAATTAATTGCTAAAATGGCATCCTAATCTAGATATTCCTGTGGAAATTCTAAGAGGAAGTGTTTTTGCTAGAAAGCAGAAATCGTTTATGGATTTACCTAATAAGGATATATTGTGCGGGATCAAATTCCGAACACCTAAGAAATGGATCTAAACTCTTCCACTTCATAAAAAACTCCTTCTATTTGTATAAAGTGTACGGATTTTGAGCCTGTATGGATTTAGGCCCCCTCTGTTATTTCTTTCATATTATAAAAGCAATTGTGGAGTTATATCAAACGTACATTCTAAAAATACTAAATTAGTGTTAAACTTGCATATAATCACATTTCATACATCCAACCGAGATATTTTCACGGTTCCGTAATTGATTCTAATATGATATCATCAGTTATACCCTCCCACCTGTTTAACCCACCCCACCTTACATTCTTCTGTGTGCTTTGTTCTTTCTCTCATTCTTCTTTGCTCTTTGTTCCATTCTACTAAGCATAGGAATCCTCCCCAGCTATTCATGTGCTTATTCGGGTTCATAGTAATCAATCAGCGTAACCTATTCAAGGGCCAAAAATCACATGCATAAATTATATTTCGTCGAATATCATCTAAAGGAGTGGAAATATCGCAATTTTGAGGTGATTTTTTGCCCTTAAGGGTCCTAAAATCACCAAAATAAGCTGAAAAGCATACCAAAATTTTTCAGAGTTCACTAAAATGGGAAAACTGCACATACGCTCTTTGCGCCACCTCTAAACCTTCACCAAAAATTCTCATTTTTTCACAAGATGTTATTTTGGGACCGATGATCATTTTCCACTTTGTAAATCCTGACTACGGAAGATTTTTGGAAATAAGCCCCACCCTAGTAGCACCCAGTAACAAGATATACGTATGTATTGCTCCACTTGGGAGAGTGAAGTGTCCTATTCGCCACTGCTGCACAAACAGGAGTGTTTACTGGAACGAAAATGGCACTCCTCGGCTGGCTGGTGGCTCTTGGTGTAGGTTTTCTCCCCGATGAAATTACTGTACGAGTAATTGCAAACGAGATAGTGCCTCTGACAGGTTTGCTTCTTGCCGCGTTTTCGCTGCTCTTGGTACATGATGTAGCTGCAGCCGATGCGCTGGACCATGTCATTGACCAGCAGGGTGAAATGTCCGATGGGACCGCTGGAAAGGGATTAAAGTGTTGCAGTGAAGATGATATTTGTTAGGGGAATACTACTACTTGGTTCAATTGCAGGGCTGATAGCAGGTTTCTTTTTAGAGACTGCCACTTGGTTTTAGTACAAGTCTCTATGATTAACAGAAGCCTTCTTTATGGCGAAAATGGCCTTTGAGGTAAATTTATTCCTTTTAGTCTTAGTAGTGAATCCTTTGTCTTAATTTGTTTATGGAAAATAGTCCAATATATGCTGTCCGGTCCTGTACGTAATTTTGTACTTTAAAGCCCAAATCCGGCACTGTCAGGAGTCCAGAAGTTTTTTCAGAGACGTTTGCTGGAGTTCATCAAGAATTTCTTCAAGTGTTTTACTTGATATAATTGCTAGAATCTTTTGAATAGATACCATATTTTGTTGAGAATTTCTTCAATAAGTTTTCAAAAATATCCTTGACATTTCCATGATGAGTCCGAAAGATCTTTAAGAACATACTTGGAAAATTTCTGGAGAACGAAGTTATCTTAGTAGGAATCTCTGAAGTAATTTAGGAAGCTATCCTCAGAGAAATTCCCGGTGGAAAACATAAGACCTTAGGACGAAAGAATCTTAGGAGAAATCTCTGATGTAATCCCTGAAGGTATTTTTAGAGAAATTGCTGGTAAAATTGGAGCAAATGTCGAATACTGCTTTTTCAGTTCCTGAATTTGCTCCTGTTTTATTATGGTCTTAACACCTGTACTCCCAATCCCCCTCAGAGAGTCGGAAGTGCAACTTTGAACATGCTTATCTTTCTAGTTTTCGAAGCGATTCATCTTTGGGTTTTCGAAATAGATGCGTCTACCCAAAGTTATTAAGCAAAAAGCACTTCCTGTCATAAACAGTAACATAGTTAGCAATAATTTTGTTATTTTGTAACATCCTTGCAACACATTCTGTAATAATTTTGATATAATTGTAACAGGGTTTGTTATATTTTAGTTTAATGCGGTGCAAATTTTGTTAGAATTTTTGTTATTTTAACTACTAACGGTACATGTTTTATAACAACTGGGCTTCGTGTGGGCTTCGTAGCCGTGCGGTTAGTGTCACCAGGCATTTAGCCGCATCGTGCTAAGGAGTGTAGGTTCGATTCCCGCTGCAGGCCGGAAAATTTTTCGTGATGAATGTGCTCCGACTGTACCACTGGGCGTTGCATGCTAGTCCGTTGTCTAGTGTGGTGCTTCCTTCAAAGAGCAATATGCCCACTGGAAGCATTAACGTGTAGGTGTATTTTTAACTGGTGATATAAAAAAATCATATCAGGGGAACACATTCTGTTATAATCTTGTTTCTTCCGTCTGGTCGGGTAGTTTTTTGGAAAACGCATTTTTTTCACAAATTCAACAATTAAGCGAAATTCAAAGCGATGGTATGAAGTTTTTTCGACATTAATTTGCTTGATTGAGTGTTAAGAACATATCTGAGCAGAAATTGAAATTTTTGATTACACACAAAATTTATTTAACCCAAAACATAACGAAAAACTCTATTTTTTGATCCGTTTGCCTGTAACTCAAAATTCAAAGCGATGACATATAGTTTTTTCGACATGAAATTGATTGTGAAGGTCAAGTGAACATATTAGAGTAAAAACAATAATTTCCGATAACACTTTAAATTTATTTTACCCCGAAAACCACACTAAACCGTATTTCTTAAGCTTTTTTGTCTGTAAATCAAAATTGGAGGCTATGATATGTAGTTTTTTTTTGGAACGAAGTTACTTACAGAGGTCAAGTGAATATTGTAGTGTAGAAAGATATTTTTTGACTACACTTTAAATTTCTTTTATCTAAAATATTTCGAAAACCCCTGTTTTTTAGACCCGTATACCTGTAACTCAAAATTCAAAGCGATGACATACAGTTTGTTTGACATAAAATTGATTGTGAAAGTCAACTGAACATGTTTTAGTAAAAAATTCAATTTCCGATAACACTCAAAATTTATTTTACCTATAAACCACACCAACGTATTTCTTGAGATTTTTGTCTGAAAGTTTAAATTGAAGGCTATGACATGTGGGTTTTTCGAATCAACTTGCATAGGTCAAGTGAAAACTGTAGAGTAGAAAAATAAATTTTTGACTACACTCAAAATTATTTTTACCTACAAAACAACATAAACAACTTATTTCCCGAGTTAGTTAGTCTGTAAAACTCAAGGCTATGACATGTAGTGTTTTCGGCATGAATTTACTTGTAGAAGTCAAGTAAACATTTTTGAGCAGAAATTGAAATATTTAGATTACACTAAAAAAATTCTATCTTATGAACCCGTTTGCCTGTAACTCAAAATTCAATGTGATGACATTTAGGTTTTTCGGTGTGAAAGTCAAGTGAACTTGTTCGATTAAAAAAATAAATATCCGATTACACTCAAAATTTGTTTTACCCAACAACACAAAAAAGCTTTTTTTCAGAGCTAGATCGTTTGTCAATCAACATTGAAGCAAATTTTTAGTGTAATCAAAAATTTCAATTTCTGCTCAAACATGTTCAAGTTACTTCTAAGAGATATTGCTTGCCGAAAAGCACTTCACGTCAAGGCCTTGATTTTTTAATTGCAGACGAACAAAATTAAGACTTTGTGTTGTTTTCTAGGTTGAAACAATTTTGAGTATATTCCTTTTTTACTCAAACACATTGACTTCTACAAGTAGATTTATGCCGAGAAAACTACATATCATAGTCTTCAGTTTTGATTTACTGACCTCAGGAATTGCGTTTTTGTGTGGTTTTCTGGGTGATATAAATTTTGAGTGTTATCAGAAATGCATGTTTTCATTAAAACTTGTTAACTTGACTTTCACAATCAATTTCATGTCGAAAAAAACTATATGTTAACGCATTGAATTTTGAGTTACATGAAAACGGGTCCAAAAAAATAGGGGTTTTCGTAATATTTTAGTTAAAAGAAATTTTGAGCATTGTCAAAAACTTATTTTTATACTCTACAATATTCACTTGACCTCTGCAAGTAACTTCGTGTCAAAAAAACTACATGTCATAGCCTTCAATTTTAATTTACAGACAAAAAAAGATCAAGAAATATGTTTTTTGTGTGATTTTCTGGGTAAAATAAATTTAAAGTGTTATCGGAAATTATTGTTTTTACTCTAACATGTTCACTTGATTCTCACAATCAATTTAACGTTGAAAAAACTATATGCCATCGCTTTGAATTTTGAGTTACAGGCAAACGGGTCCAGAAATAAGTGTTTTTCATAATATTTTAAGTAAAATAAATTTTGAGTGAAATGGAAAATTCGAAATTCTGCTCAAACATCAACTATACTCAATCAAGCAAATTAATGTCGAACAAACTACAAATTCAACAATAATACAAAACTTCAAATTTTGTTTTATTGTCGAATTTGTGGAAAAAATGCGTTCTTCAAAAAACTAGAAAAAACTGCCTAATAACTTTGGGTAGACGCATCTTTTCAAAAAACGCAAAAATGATTATCAATCTTGAATAGTGTCCGGTTCCATTTCTGATTTTTTTTTAAATCGCTTCGAAAACGACAGATATATGCATGTTCAAAGTTACACGTCCAGCTTTTTTTGGACCCTTGGCAGTTGGCATAAGTTTTCACCCCCTAGGTAGAAGAAGAGTTAAAGAGATTCTGAACGACAATTTTGGATGAAATCGTGAAACCTGTTTGCTTGATGCTTGATTTCTTAAAGATGTATTTAATGGGAGTCTTAGACGAATTCTTAGAGAAATCGATTAAATAACCGCTGGATAGCTTCCTAGACAACTTTAGAGAAAACTCAGAATGAATACTTGAATAGTTTGCGATAAGATTCCTAGAAAAATCATAAAAAAATCATACAGTTATGATTATTTGAATGTCACGAATAATATTTGATGTAATTAAAAAATAAATATTCTTACAAATCTGACCCTAATTCTCATGAAAACTCTTATCTCCTGATTGCTTTATGAATTCTTATTGTTTTCTTGTTTTTAGTCTCTTTTTTCAGCATAACGTCTCTGAAGTTCCTATTTTGAGGGCTCTCTGGCGGTATTAGACTGCATTGGAGCTATAATGGACAAAAGTATTGTTTAGGACGTTATTCTCATATTTGCCTTTCATTTCTACTGGGAAAATAAGGGGTTATGTGTGAACATAGTTTTAAATCGCTTGTTTTAAAATATGAAAGCAAATAGCTTCTCTATTAAAAAATCGAAATCACCTAGCAACTTACCCGGGCACCTTCCATCCGGATAGGAGTCAGTCATACTCGGTGTGGTATTCCGGTGTTCCTGGAACCATACATCCACACTGTCAACAATCATGTTCTCCACTCCCAGTGGCGTCTTGCCGCAACCAGCTTGGATGCAATGTTCTGCCCTGCATACGGATATTCGCTTGTGCTCCGACACGAATCGTGCCCGTAAACGCATTTCATTGTTTGCAATCGGCCAAGAATTCAAGTTCGTCGTTCCATTGCTGAGTCCCGTCATGCAGTTGCGAATGTAGAAAAAAACAAATGCATACATAAATTGTTAGAATTTTATTTCGTTTTAAGTCTTTCCTATGCAAATGGTAAACTAGTGTTGCAAAATAAAACAAATATTTATTTTCTTGTACTATATGTGGTATTCACTTGAATCATTTTAACTTGGTATTTTTTGTCGGTCGAATTGTGGGAACTTGCCCACTTGCTGACTTGAGTCGCTTGAGTTAAAATCAATCACAGGTTTCTAGAAGAGGAAGAACAAGTGGGTCCGAAGAAATGTCCTGAAAAGCGCTTGCCAAATAAAATCGTGCCGTTAGAGTTGCTTTGAGAATTGTTCCACGAGCGGTGTTTGGCATTGAAGTCTTCAATGACAAATATTTAGACTTATTATGAATCACTTTCCGCATGTCAGTTTGAAACCGATGAAACTGCTGTCCAGTGCAATGAAAAGGCAAATGGACAGCTATGAAAGTATATTTACCAAGCTGGTTTTCAACAGAAACGCCCTATGTTTCAAAAACTTTGGTTTCAAATGACGATAAAAGTTTATGTTTTATAGGCCTATGAATGATGATTGCAGCCTCCCCACATGCCCCATCGAGTCGATCATTACGATAAACAAAGAAGTTTGAATCTCTTTTGATGTTGTAACGTTATTAGCTGCTTGAGAATTCAAAGGCTCGTCCTTTTTACGATTATTGAGCAAGCGTTTGTTAATTGAAAAATAAGAATTGTTGCCGTTACCGTTAATCTGCCTGGTATGATCCTCAAAGATTCGTTTGCGCGAAGGGCAATCCCAAAAGTTAGACTTATGGTTGCCCTTGCAATTTGCGCATACAAACTTTTTGGTACATAAGGTGTACTTCCCTAAAGCTTATATATGACTTTTTTAAATAAACTAAATAGTATTCTTGAGGAAGGCCTTTCAGACGAATCCCAGTAAATCATTTATTCTATTTTTGTTCTCTTCATCTGACTTATAGTCACTTTAGATAACTTTCAAGACGACCTTGTACAAACGTACAATCTTGTCGTCATAAGTAAAACATTTGTGCTCCTTCACTTCAAGATGTTTGAGAAGTTGAGAAGTTTAAAAAAGAGTTTCCGGCAAAACGCGGCAGTTTCCTTTCTTTGCGATTTCGAAGGAAATCTTAATTCTTTTAATGTAAGTCAAGATCTCCTGCTATCATCACCAAATTCAATCAGTCTTTAAATAATATTCAAATCTCTTCAAAATTTTCCATTTTGCCACATGTGGACTAAGTAACTAGCTACTTTCCGACATAAACAACATCACTCACCAACTCAATCATCTTTGCGGCAGGTGGATGCGGTTTTACGTCTCCACATGCCACCAAGTTGCGTCTCGTATTGTGCTGCTCCAGCAGGTGTGTTTTCAATTTGTCATCCAAGATTATGTTACGGGCGTTCCGGTCCTTACACTGCGGCCCATAGGTGGACGCTTTGCAGCCACATCCGACGTTCGGGAGCCGATCGGGGCAAGCATCACTTTGGCAGTATTGGTTTGAATTTCCGGCGCCTTGGTGAATGGTTACTGCTAGCAATATGATGGTGGCAATCATTTTTTGATCAACGTTACTTAGTAGCAAATAAAATTAAATCGACTTTAGCTATGTCTCCAGATGTTATACACTTTTAAACAGCTGTTGGACTAACGCTAAATCTGTTGAGCACTCATTTATAACTTGTTTTCGGATAACGATTGCTCTTTTGCCAATATTATTTATATTGTCTAGTCGTGACACTTCAAGCACGACTGTCCATAGAATTGATAAAACCTAAATGGTATCATTACAATGTATCTTACATATTTTATTCTACATAGTTATTATTACCTAAACAAACAGTTTGGCACAGATGATGAATCTTGTTGTGGAGAAGAGAGATAATACAAGCCAAAATTGTTCACCATACTAAACTATGCGATTATGGCAGTTTAAACACTGTTTTTTTGCTCCTTCTATACACGGAATCTATTACATTTGATGATGATAGTTTGAAAAAAGTAACAAATTCAACATAAAGATTTGTTTCCAACGTTGAGATGTAAATAGCCCCAATTACCTTAGAACTCCTACATAATTGTATAAATAAAACGAACCGTTCTAATCCAGAAAGAATACGAACTTTACAACAAGAATTTTTCCATATAGGCACATGTAGTACATATACTAATTAGTAATCACGTTGTAGAGCATAGGTTATCTCTATCGTGTAGATAGTAGAGTGGTTCAAAAAAACATTTTTGCTCCACACCGCTCATTCGATTCGAGATCAAATTCTGAGTATCCTTCCAAAATATGAACTCATTCGGATGAAAATTGAGACTGCACAAGCCCTTCAAAGTTATATGGGAATTACTATGAGAAAAGCAAGCAAATCGTTCAATCGGTCATAGCATTTGTCCAAGTGTCTTGGGGATTATCGCTACATTGATACTGTGTAATACATTCATCAGCTACAACTTTGCCGAAGACCGTTTTCAAATCGGACGCCTCAGTAATTGTAACGACCATAGAGTTAATTTATGTTTAGTTCAATGTTTTTCGTATGCTTCAAAATATTTGTCCATTTAAATAGTTAAATATATTGAACCAGTCTAAGGTTAAGCAATTCACTCTCTGCATGAACATTCATTCGAGTTCACGAGTAGCATCCTCCAAACCACATGTTAAATGAGTTCCGTCCGAAGCCAATTCGCACATGTTATGTGCCGCCCAAAAAGCAACAGCGATAGCGCTCTAGCCAAATTTGCGCGCGTGCTTCTGAGCATTGACCCCAAGAAATGCATTCAAGGGATATTGAACTTTCCCGAATGTTTCGCCTCTCTTTAGGTCGGAGATAGAGACGAGTCGTTTTGACGAAAGCCTTTCGGTGAAGAACAACCCCCTCCCCTGACCTTGCATGTTTCGCGAGCATAGGAACGAGGAAATCTCAGATATTTTCTCTCGGGAAATATTTCAGATTAGAAGATAATATGCATCTCGCGACATATCAGGATTATCTGATTTGACCGATCACTTCGTTCTGGCTAGTGGAAGAGGCAGGAGTAATCTATTTAAGTTGTTGCGCCGTGACGTGTATTTGAAGGTGATTGTTGAAATTAACATGCTTTGTCTTTAGGTGATGTTAATAAGTCTTTCCCTCTAGTTAGTTGCTATCAATTGGCAGTTAGTGCAAAGTTAGTGCAGAGAAGGAGATTTGTGTGCGAGTCAATTTGTGCAGGTAATAAGGTTTAAAATATGTGTGCGAAATGTGTGTGCTAATCCGTTTGTCGAACGACACCCACGTGTTCCCAATTAGGTTGTGGCCGTCTTGTATACCATACACCGTCACACCATTCCGTCCAGATTGCTTCTGACCCCACCGTCAGCTACGAGGTTTATCCCGGGGGTACGGAAACCGGAAGGGGCTTGCGCACGTTATTCGCGCCCCAGGCGAAGGTAGCAGGCACCCAGCATTCATCAACGAATTGCGCCAAACGTGAAGGAGTTCACCGCCGGCGTCGCGTCGGCCGTCCCCGTCGCATAAATCCACAACCGGAGAGAGAGAATCGAGAGCGTCACCACCAGCACCATCGACGCTAGTTTCGCCCAGCGGCGCGTTCACTGACGAATGAACGGCCGTCTGCGGTACCCGTAAGACCCTCCAAGAGTTGATCAAACCGTGAGTACAAAATCATGCATGATAGAAATTAAGTCCATGCGCATGGCTCAGTTTTAACCCGCTACCGTAGCCTATGAGTCGGTAGCGTGGCTATACCAGAAATTCACGTGGCTACCCTTAGATCCCCGCTTGCGCCGGTAGTCACCCTGAGCACGCACACACGCACACCATTCGAATGAACATCAGCACACTCAATCCAAATGACGACAAGAGAAAGGTAGATAGAAGGGAAAGCAAAAAGTAGGCCTAGGCTAGAGTAAAATGAAGATGCGAAGAGAGGGAGAATAAATAAACAAATGAAATCTCTCATT
>NW_018735602.1:0-24529 GCF_002204515.2 Aedes aegypti | reverse complement strand
ACAGGGTACCAATGACTTTCAGAGCGTTATCCCAGATTAAGCGAGAAATGACCCAAGCAAAACGTCAAATCGCCCGATCCCTACCAGAAAACGAGCCTTCTTGGGGCAGCCATTAGCAGTTTTTTGTTTCAAGCTGAATTGTATTCTGCCATACACGCGAAACGAAGAGACTGCCCAACTAACAATTTTAGCGCTATAAGCCAAGATTATTTGCTTTGTGCTGTATAACAATTGAATTGAAGCAGCGAATGCAGCAAAAAATGAAAGCTGTCAAAAATAGAACGATTAGCGTTAACACAGCTGTAACGCAAACGTTTTCCAGCTACAAATCTTAGCTGAATAAATTTCATCAGTTATCGCTTTTGCAGCTTTCACTAAGCTGTAACTCAACACCTTAAAGGATAGCAACCTAATGATGTGGAATAAAACTCGCCATCATCAATCCGGCTGCTTCTATACAATATGAATTGTTATCACAGACAAACAGACGTCACACTCTCATCATTGTCCATCGACCACCTTTTTAACGGTCGATTCAAAAATATGTTGGGTGCCAATCCGCCACCCGCAGCGCTCGCATCGTTTTTGTTCATGTTTGACGTTTACACACTACCGCCATCTGTTGGCCCGTCGGCCAAACTCACCGATTTTAGCATTGGGCGTACATGTCCTCGTGACTATGATTTTGATCGAGATTGGTTCTAAGTGTTACGTCTGTTTGTCTGTGTTGTTATGCTGCTCAATATATATTAAGAAGCGCTTTGTCGTTAGTTATACAGCGAGCATACAGCAGTATGTGTTAAAACAACAACTTGTGGCGCTTCTACTCAGCTTGTTGGATGTAAACATTGCGTTTGACGTTTCGCACCCTTTACAGCCTGATGAAGTGGTGTAAGCGTGGCTATGGCATCTGTTACGATCATTATAAAATATTGTGTGAACCGTTTTCGATGTAGAACAAAACGGTGTGTTTTCTTTGCCTTTCGGTATTGACTATGGTGGCAACAAGGACAGCGTCGAGACTTGTGGATGCAGAGATCGTGAGTTCGATTTCAAGCGGTGGCAGGTAACGTTGGGAACATTAAATTCAGATACTTATGATATGAATTCGGAAGCTGTGAAACAGCTTGAAAATAATATTTAATCAATAACACAGCGAAGCTGTATAATAATTATTCAACAGTTGCAAAATGGTTGAGAAAGCGCCTTCCGAAGATGTTACACAGCTACTTGTCGTATAACTGGCGAGATAGAGTAATGATCGATATGAATAAGAGCTGCCAACACAGCTTAAAAGTAGCTGAGTAGATTCGCCAGATTTGTTGGTAAAAGGATCGCATAGAAGCTTTCGTTCGTATGTACAGCGCCTTTACTCAGCATAAAGCCGTATAAAGAAGGCCTAAGAATGTTTACATTTGCACTAAATGTTAGTTGGTGGAGACTCCAAGCATGTTGAAAAAATCGTTTTATTCTAAATTTTATCATTCTTTTTAACCATATTATATTAAAAATGAAAATTAAAGTCCTATTCTACATGCTTAGTGGATTGGATCTCAAATGTGAACATCAATGAAACCAATGTTTATATAACTTTGGCAATCTGTAGCTAAAAATTGTAACGTGCTAGAATATTCTTGAGAATGGCATCAGATTCAGCGATCCCAAATCTACAAGAGACACAAAAAATGGGTATCCTTGAGACACGCAAAAATATCATTTTTGTTACGCTGCGTTATCGATTTGCTGTCAAAACGTCAGAACGCTTGATCCCTACTAGAAAGCGAGCTTGTTTAGCGCTCGTTAAAAGCTTCGCTAGAAAGATAACATCACATCACATAGAAACATTCTCCATTCCAGATTGCATATGGAATCGATCAGCTGGTTAGAAAATATGGACGGTACCTCGTTTTTTGAATCACCAAAACCTCAAAATCTTTATTTCAGAATGACTTCGGGCCCTTTGGTTTCATACTATTGTTCTAAGATGTCCATAATCATGTCTCTCGGAACTCAGTCGTTATTATGTATTTATGTCACTTAGAGCTCAGTCGAGAAATGTTTGAATTTTTATTCTACAATTTTACAACAAGATCAATCAAAAGTTTTACGATGGAGATTCAAACTGCACAATGATTTTGAGCGGCCATGAAAAACATAATAATCTCTTTTTTCCTTTGTAAAATTATCAGATCCGATCGGTGTTTATGTACGATTAATGTTAGAAAAATTGGAATATTCGTGTTTGGCAACATAGGTTACAAACTTGGGAATCCTTTGCTAGTTATTAAATTTGTTGTGAAATCACGCATATTGCAAGAATAATGCTTTAAAATGATTATGCCAATGGGAAATAGTTCATAATTCGATTGATTATGACCTATGTTTTGGGTTGAAAAACTAAATTTTGGACGTAGACAAACATTTCTCTCTTTCTCCCCAAGCGAACTCTATAAAGGTGGAGCATTGTATTTGCCTATTGTAGTGTCCGGGACCACAAAACACTTGACTTTACTTCTGGCCGATTCCGCCATCGGACGACTATAATGAGCTGGACTGAAACCAGCACAACCATCCGCCAACAAATCCTTCAATAAACTGACTTCTCAGTTCTCAATAACGCGATGAAGTTGAAACCGTTTTTCGCGCTTGAACTGTCAATTCAGATCACACTCAAAAGATTCATGCCAGGTCATATGTATTGCACTCTGATAAACAAATAATACACACTCAAATAAACACATGAAAAAATAATAATGTGTTATTTTCACATACATAAATTGTTCAACATATAAACTCTAGCTACTATACCAATATCAATGATAGTTTGAAGCATAGAAAAATCTGTATTTTAGGAAATTTATTCATGACACAAATCGAATGTTTGGAATGCTTTGGGATACCTATAAGAGTGAAAGAGATCGAAGCATTTTTAAACTGTTTGAAATTAATCGTGTAGAAGATGATGATGAAATATTCACGTTGTTTTAGAGTGCTCATGGCAGTTCAAAGTTCACTAAAATTTGTCCGTTCTGGTATATTTAGCTTCTGTGAATTTCCATCCCCTTACTAGCTCAATCAGAAGATCGTAAATCTCGATCGAGATTATGCTTCTATAACAGACTGTACCCGTAAGAATTTAAACTACAGTTCTCAGAAATATTGATTGTTTTCAATTGCGTAGTATGAAGCAGAGACTTTTGTTTGTTGTTAAGCTTTCCGAAACGTACTTATATCGGTCTAGAATACCGGTACACCAAAAGTAACGAGAACGAATCTCAGCTACTGAAAGCTTCATTACTTGCTCTGAAGCCCTCTACTGGGTGTTATTTCATTTAATGCAACATCCGAAACCTGCAGCCGACCAAGTCATCTACACTGCAGTTCCGCATTGCCATCTCTAGCAGCAACGAAAAACGCGTCACCCAATATCAAGAGCAGTCTCTTTGCTTCCTTCTGTTCCACAAACCCGGCATCTGGTGGTAGCTTCCGTGAACTCGTTCCACCCGAAATAAATTAACCCCGGACAAAACAAACGCCCAAACAGCGTGTACAGAAACAGCTCTGAATTTCACACCGCCAGCAGTAGGCTGGGAGTCTCCGACAGTGCGGAGATTTTCCGAAACAAAGCAAGGTGCTTCTCCGATTCACCCCTCGACGTCGCTTCACCGCCTACTACGCATCGAAAAGTCGGCGCATATCTATAGCAGTCATTGCCAAGTTCACCTCTGCGATCTCCTTCAGTTGGTGCGATTCTCGAGGGAGAGATAGATCAAGATCAGATCCGCACGCAAAGAACCACCACCTCGCGGATCCGAATGAATCACAACGGCGAGCACGGCACGGCACGTAGGGCAAAAATTCATGTCCGGCGAAAAAAGGAGGGGCAGGGGTATGGCGACAAGATGCAATTAAGATTTGACCGTCGCCAATTTCCTGGCTCCTTTTTTATCCCTCCGCATGGAGTAAAAGGGACGTGCTTCCCCGAAGGATATTCCCGTTTTCCGACGACGATGGCGATGACTAGGCCGAAAACTGAGCGGACAGCAATGGGCGCTGACAGCGCAGGGAATGAATATTCATCAAGTATCGTTTCCCGGCTCCCATGATGAACCGGGTTCCAAAACGGAACATCTTCTTTCTGTATAGGGTGTGAGTAAATAAATATGTCATAACTTCTCCGACGGCCCATCGTGGGACGGAAGGCTAACCTATAATGCGGGCAGCATCTAATTACCGGCAATTTCTTCTGAGGCTTGTTGTCTGCTCAACTCGAACCAAACATCATCGTTACACGCCGCCGCCCTGGTGAGCTGGTTTGGCCCGTGGGACACACGGGGGATATAATGTAATCAGTTTGGATAAATATACGGCTGGTATGTTTCCCCTTTTTTCTCGGTTGGGCTAGATAATTTTTTTGGTGATAGAAAACGACGAGAAATGAGATTTTTATCTGCGTGTAATTCATAAGCCTGATGATGGCAACATAGTGTCAGAGCCGACTTTCACGAAAAGAGGCATAGTAGTCGGGCTTAGAATTGGTCCCTTGGTACTGCAAAAGGTACACAAGTTTGACAGATCGCAGTACATTTTTTACGGCATTCTAGATTTTGATGTATTACCTTATCTATATAAATAAAAATGGAATGATGTTTGTATGTCACGAAATAACTTACAAACGGGTCTACGGATTTGGATGATTCTTTCTCCGCTTTGTTTGACAAGGGTTCCGACGTGTTTGTATGTATAAACATCCAAGGATATTCACCAGGAAAGTCGAAAAAAAGAATGAACGGAACTGTCATTTTGTATGGGGCGATTCAAATCGTTTTCCAGCAGCTTACTTGATGGCAAGACGAAGTTTGCCGGGACCACTAGTGTACCATAAAATTTAAAGCAACTGCAAAGAACGTATAGGCCTTTATTTCGTTTTTGATTCAACAATTTGCCGCAGTATTCTCCAAGAATGCCTGCTTAGTTCAAGCACGTTGTGTGTTGTAACACAAATGGCAGATACAAACTTCGAAGGCATTTCGATACTGAAGATGCAATAGATCGTTGAAGAGAACTCGTTTAGAACTAACCACATCCAATCGACGACGCTACCGTATTTGGCATTTCACCGAATTTAACTATTGGCAGCCGAAGTTTGAACTCTTCAGCATACGTTTACTTGACTCCTAACATTAGTCATCTAGAGCAAGTTATGGATACATCCGGCTTGAAACTGAAAGACGTAGGTCGTATCCCCATCGAGCATAGGATGCCTTTTGAAAATAAATTTGAAAGAAGAGTATCCTTGTTTCTTATAGATGTACTCTTCATAAGGTACCGAGCTTCTGCTGATGTTCATCTTGAACATGTATCTCGTCGTTAGATCTCTCGACGGCACTTTAAGACAGATACACACTTGGATTTTTTTTTCACGAGCTCGGCTGTGCGAATCTCGGTTTCCCGATTTTAACTGAGACTCAGCAAACAAATTCTCCGGTTGCTAGCAACGAAGCACGATTTACTGATACTCGGCTTTTATTTGCTGAGATCCCAGGTAATTTGTTTGCCGACTACTCGGCTGTGCGGATCTCGGTTAAAATTATCCGAGATTCGGCATTCTGAATTAAGTGTGTAAGTTGTTTACCAAGAGTTTTTGACGTTTCACGATCGGAGTGACCGTTCGATTACAAAGGAAAATGTAAAGCTCCGACAACACTCGCATGCTTTGTTTACTCATTCGTTTCGGTTGCATTCACACTTTGAGCTGTCAATCCTATCGCGGAAAGTCCTCATGGATAGCCTTATTGACGTCACACGATCGGAGTCGTGAAACGTCAAAAGCTCTTGGTAAACAAAAAACCAGCTGATCGCAGCTGTCTCATGGATTGCCTTATTGTTACTAAGAACATGAAAGGGCTTGTTGCACCATTGATGTTCTGGAAATTGAAGTCACATCCGAGGACCTATTTGAACAAGTTTCTTGTGCTCTTCAGAGCAAAGAGAGGTTGTTGATCGAGCTTCAGTTTGGAACGTCAATCAAGCACGAAAGGGCTGTAATAAAGCGTAGTCAGGTGTTCCAAGCGTTTGACAGAGTAAGTCAGTGTCTGTTTTCAGTCAGCTACCTGGTGACAAAAGATGCTGGTACTACGAGGCTCTCGAAAAATTTCTCTGTATGTATGTCAGAATACCCTGGAGTGGATAGCTAGAAGCATGGAAAGTGGGCCCCTATTACGTGCTTCTTAGCTTTTGCCCTATTTGAAAACCACAAAAAGACCGTTTGTTTTACTAGGAGATTCTAAGGCCAATATCACTGTGGAACACTTTTTTGTCTCAAGCACCAAAATACCGCTATTTACTTAATTAAGGGTTGCTGAATCCATCGCCATTTTCAGAAATATCATAGCACGTCTAGTTTATGGGATATTGGCTGTTGAAAATACTAAATTTGACTATTTCAGCCAACTTGCATACAAGTTTGCCAGCTTGTATGGCAATTTATTTGCTTAATCTGCCTCAGAACTCAAACTTCATGTGTATAACAATAGTTATCAACAAAGTTCATAATACTTCCGGAGCTCAAAATTTGTTTTTTGTTGGTTTAAAAAAGTATTGTATTTCACTTTATAAGAGAAACGAAAAATTTCGTATGGAGACTGCAATCATGTTGAAAAAATCGGTTTAACCTCAATTTAATCGTGCAATTTCAACCAAAAGTCCCATTTGGCATGCTAGGTAAATTAGATCATAATATTTTTTGATAAATCATTGTTTAAATTTGATGTAAACATCAATGAAACCAATGTTTTATACAACTTTGGCGACCTGTAGCCAAAAATTGTGACTTGCTGGAACATCTACTACGACGATATTCTGGAGTAAACGTTCCCAAAACTAATGACCTCGCGGATTTTGAAACTTCTGTTTTTCGAGAGTATGTTTTTGATGTTTATACTAACAATACGGACGATGCCGGATTTTTCCTGTTTTGGAGCGTCTTGCTGGGTAGTGCTTCGTAAAGCCCAAGCAGGACAGTTCGGTTTGGCGTCGTCAGATAGATTTTGCTCACGGTTTCGCGCGTGTTTTTGTCGCCGGAGATTTTTTTTTTTTGTACGCGTATCGTTATTTTATACAATTCGATGACCCTGGAGGGATCGGTTTTGCTTTTTACTGGTTATTGAGCAAAAATATTACTGCACAATCGACAAGCATTTCGCGAAATACTATTTATACTATAAATAAGCTATTGTTTTCTCTTTTGACTGCCGGCATTCAAAAGATTAATTTGAAAACGCTTAAACAACAAATATTTATGGTCTATCGCCAGCTTTCTAGGCGAATCCTGACAATATACCTTCCCCAACCTCCAACTCCGTAGCACTTATGAGGGTGTCGCTGAGTCGGTGGCCTCTCATTAAGTAAGTGCTACATCAATATTTCCTTCCCCTATCCCAAGTTACGGTAAAGATGGGCGTGGCCGGGAATAGCGATATTCATGCTTTTAGTTTTCTTGTTTATGATTTGAACAAAGTATACTCCCCTGCCTTGTTCTTGAAAGTAGTCAGGATGAGATTATTAAAAAGAAACATGAATGTTGCTAGTATCCAATCTACGAAGTATACCGTAACTACGCTAACGCTAACGCTAACAATACGGACGATCCCGGATCTTTTGGTAATAGAGTAGTTTAAACTTAGGTTTTGGATGTACCGTTTTGACTCATATTCCGAACACTTAAGGCCAACGGTGACTTCAAATGCGTCGGATAGGCATGAATTTGCAGATATCTGCGAATATCTTATTTTCATCGCAAAACTTAACTGTTAGCTGTTGGGTGTACCGATAATAATGTTGATTTGATTAGTTTCAGTATTGTTTTTACGTAAAAGGATGGAACAACATTTTGATTCAAATGCCGAACACTGTGTTTATTCTGTCTCATATTCCGAACACCTTGATTCAAATTCCGAACAGCACGAACAAAGCGCATTCAAATGTATAATTTCGCAAATAAATTAATCTGAGCTGGTCTTACTGACTTCGAACTAGAGAATCATTTCAAATCCGAACGCATAAAATAGCTGGAAAAGACGTTTTAAATTGAAGTTCCAAATGCCTTCCGTTTCCTGGCAAAAAGGTGACATATTTCAGTGAAACATTTCAGCCAAATCGCCATACAAAAAACAGAGTGTTCGGAATATGAGTCTGTTCGGAATTTGATACAAAACGGTATTTTGTTTTCCGTGTCCCTTCTGAAATGTTAGATACGAACAACCAAGTGTTAGAAAGTTGGGCCGCTGTGACATTTTTTTGGCTAAATAAACGTCAAACATGATCAAAAGTTGTCAAGGTTCAAAATTAGGATTCATTTTGAAAATTAGAGTTTAAATCTGATACAGCCGTTATGTGAGTTAGGAAAATTTGCCAAAGTAGTAGCAAGAACACGCTTTGTCGTGTTATTTTGATACAATCAATTTTGTATCAACAATTTTAAGAGCCAATTGATTTTTTTAGGTGTGTGGTACAGTGTTCAACTTGACAGCTTGGAAATAATAAATGATTTCTGAAAAGAAACGGCCTACTTAGAATATTCTAAATTACCACATCTCTTTTCTTCTTGGAATAGCGCCTATTGTCATTAGCATATTTTGTATGAAATTTCTATGTCTTTTCGGAACTTGCTTTGCCTTTCCAGTTTCACCTGCCTTCTTTGGTTGAATTTTCTCCCGTTGTTAAGGTGCTTGTTAAGTCACTCATGTAGGCCTATCGCACATTTTTGGCATATCTGGTAAGATTTTACTCCGCCGGCAAGGCGTTCTTGCTCCAATGAATCGAGACATGTTTGTTTCCTTCGGCCAGAATTCTATTTGTCGTCCCTCTGAGGCGAGACATTTTCCTTCTCCGGTCAGATTTCCACATGCCGTTTGGGCATCTCCCTCTTATAAGGCGAGATATTCTTGCCTTCTTGTGGCTGGACATTCGTCCATCCCGTATTTAAGGTCCCGTATTTAAGGTCGAGGCGAGTCATTCGTTGCCTTCTCCGGTCGGATTTTCATCCGCCGTTAAGGCGCCTCCCTCCTTAGAGGCGAGACTTTTTCGTTATTCCTCTTGTCCGATCCGATCAGATGCTATCCGTCAAGAATGCAGACAATTTATATTTACCTCTAGTTGCAGATTTGAGATTTATTCCGATTCAGATTTCACTAGAATTTCCGAATTATCTGCAGTGAGTTCTTGCTCGTCGCCAATGTGGTACTTGAAGACTTGACAGCTTGGAAATAAAATTTGATTTCCGAAAAGTCACGGCTTACTTAGAAATATTCAAAATTACCACAAGGGGTATTGAGTTTTTTGGCATATTCTAATTTCTACGCTAAAAATTGAGCCATTATCCAAAGTTTCATAATTTTCCGTAACCTGGAACTATTTTTAAAACATGTTTGAAGTTAGTATGACAATCACTTTTGAATCACCCCTTGGCAAATTTTACTAAGGGATGAGCTGTCATTATGCAAATTTAAATGTCATTGAGTGTACAGATTGAAATCTTTCAATGATCATTTATAATGTCAAAATCAAGATATTGAAGTGCAATAAAATTGTGTTATACGTAGAAAATGTGTTTTTTCGAACAAGTTAAGACAAACTGCAACTTTTTCATTGCTAAACAATCCAATTCTCTCGACTAAAAATGGCGAAGACTAATAACTTATATCCTTCTCATTTAAAATTCATCATAGAATCAGAGCTTGCTACTTTATCCATGGTCAAGGCATACTGCGATCGCACTTTAACTGAGGTTCAAGCTAAACTTAATTGTCGCCAAAATCATGATCTCAGCAACCAAAAATGTCTTGTTTACATCACCCATTTGGGCAGTGTACAATCCAAAGCACATCAAAATTTATTCTGCGATTATTCAAATGGAACCCATCAAAAAGTCGTTCAATTGCGCCACACTGCTTGGGTGGCAACAAATTGCCAGCTGTCAACCGCTTCCAATTGGGAAACCCGTTGTCAAAATGTGTGTTTTTACACTCCCAAGAACAGTTCGGCCCCGGAACAGCAAGCGGTGAAGAAAACAAGAGAAAAAAGGCTCCGCGAAAACTGCTTTGGATTCCGGACAGGCCGCTAATGGAACCGCGCGAAAGCAATAATCTATTTAGAGTTGACGTCAGCGCCGGCCCCACCTCGTGGTGCCCGGAGAGCTCCGTCACTATGGTGACTCACGGCCAGCCGCGATCCGCGCGCACAGTGGCAATGCAGTGACGCATAACTATCATCCCATCGCAAATCCCAAATGCAAACTCGAATCTCGAAAGTTCATGAAAACAATTACCCTCTGAGGGGAAAATGATGATCTTCATCACATACCTACAATCGACTGATCGGTTCCAATGTCCATCTAAATCCCGCAAAGCTGATCTTGTTGCTACAAATTACACATCATCTCATAATCACCGGTTTGGGTGGGTGAGCTAGCCACTGATCGTGGCGGTCCGAAATCTGTGGACAATTAACCTTTAAGAACCGTGAGAGCCAAGTAACGAGCCAAGGTGGGCGTTGCGGCGATTCAACGCAACGCCAACTTCCTGGTTTCAATTAGTGCGATGGTAGAGGCAATACTGATTCAGGGAGCTTAGAACTCCTTAGAAGTTTCCGAGGACTGGGATAGCTTAGAACGATTTCTGAACAAAAAAATTGCGACAGAGTTCAAGGTTCCTTTCCCCGATTGGACGGATTCGGTAACCCGATTCAGAAAGGCAGAACTGGAAAATATATCAAGAATATCCACAAGTGTTTCTCTGACATTAGATTGATCTGAGGGCATTAAAAAATACATCAGAATTATAAAAGGATCAGTTATGCAGTAAACTCTCCATAACTCGATATTGAAGGGGCCATCGAGTTAGGGAGGTATCGAGTTACAGAACTCAAAGCCAGTGCAAATGTGATCAAGGAACCATCGAGGTAGCCATGAAAACCAACTTTTACTGTGGTTCTCTAACTCGATATCGAGTAAGGGAGAGTTTTTTTAGTCACGAATTTTGTTACTTCAACACCTAACTGGCTATAACACATTCTTTCAAAAATATTTTTGAAGTAATATCTCTGATTGTTATTATTATGTCATTTCTTGCTGATCGAGAAACCACGTGGAACAGTTACTTTTTCACGGGGGTACAAATCAGCGAAATATATAAATTTATTCCACAAATACCGTTTTTTCCATTGATTAACATCTGACTCGAATCCACAAATCCAGTAGGCTACGCCACCAATCACGGCTTTCTGCGTGGGCAGCCATGGGAACCGCATGGCAACCGCGTCGAAAGAAAACTGATCGTTTTGGTGATTTGTGCCACTTATTACCATCAACGGCCCAAGGCGAGAAGAGAGATGGAGAAAAGAGCGAACCGTCGAATCCAATTGTTTTTTGGTTCGCGATTCCACACCCAAGTCCAGTTGGATGTCCTGGATTTTGGACGGTGGAAACACTTTTTATCAGCTGACCACAGCGATTTATGAAGTTTTCGAATCAGTTGAGAAGGAAAAACTGTAATTGAGACCCACTGACTGCGACTGGTTTACCGTAAGATCAAAGACAAAATGAAGATCTTCATGTCTCTTGCAGTTGTTAAAAAAATCTTGGCTCATAAGGTAATAGAGCAAAATCTAGAATGCGGTGCGAAGTGCACTTGCGATCTGTCAAACTTGAACTAACTGTAGTACTAGAATGGTACCCATTTTGAGGTTTTATTATGTCTTCATTTCATCTTTGGTAAGATGATGTAAAGGCAATGACCCATCCAAAGGAAACAGTCAATTATAATGAGTTTAAGAGAGATGGCTTCGCCAAACAAAACCGTGGGCTTCCTGTCGTGGTCCCCCAATTTCAGGCCCATGAGTGACACAGAGTGCACTTGTTTCTTTCAGTATAGAACCATCGAAACATTTTTGGGAATCCGAAGCGTCGCCGTCGAAGTGGGTTTTGTTTGTGTAAAATGACAACGACCTGTCAACCTGCTGCGCGATCCAAGTTGGCCATGTGGCCCCAACCGACCGACCGACGAGGGGTGATTGAGTGGGAAGAAGAACATTCTTGTGCACTCGTCGTTGTCATTACCAGCAGCAGCAACAACAACAACAATGACAACTTCAACTTTCAAGCTTTCTTCAAGCCTCGGTGTGTGATTGCTGGGTAAACATCGGTAAACGACCCAACTGGAAATGGCCGGACCTCTCTATCCGGGTCCAGTTCCAGGCCCATGACGACCAAGACGCGGAGTGAATGCGCGCGTGCGAGAGAGCTTCCAGAAGAAAGAAGATGACCCAAATTACCGGTGCTGGTCCGCGTGGACTGACTGTTCCGCTAGACGCAGCAATCGCGTTAAACATTCTCCAGCAACCGGAGCGACGCAGCCATCCCATGGCCTACTACTGCTGCGAGAGACGGAGAGGGGTGCGACACAATCTAATTACCGCCAAGTCCGAGGGCGAACGCGGAAGATGAACGGCCGCGCGTTCACAGTTGTCATCCGCGTGTCGTCTTTCTGTTTTTCGTCGCACCCTGATGGTCCAGCAACCAACCAACGGTTGAAATGGGGTTTTTGACATTTTTAGTTGGGGACGGAAGGATGGATGTGGCATGGATGTGTAAAGCAGAGCGAACCAATGAGTGATGGCTCTATTGTGGGAACAGAAGTTCTCATAATTCAATTGCTTCCAGCTAGTGAGCTTCCCTTCAAAATTTGATCCGCAGTTTTGACAGCGTAGTTGTTGGTTGAAAGACAAGAGATTAATTAAGCGAAGAATTGAGTGGTATGTCAAAGAAGCTTTCTGTGAGCCAATCAGCTCCAGAGTCTTCTCAATCGGATGACTAAAAATTGTTTGAATTGAAAATTCTTACATTTATTAGCAATCTTACCGGATAGAAAATTGCGGAAAAAAGGCTGAAATCGCTCAATCAGGAAGTGCGCCGCCCCATTTGTCCGCGCGTTTGTGTTTTGGGATTCAAACGGAGCGAGCTAAAATGGTGCCGCACCGCAACGCCTCTTGGCCGTTAATGAGGGGTTTAATGCGTCGCTAATTTCAGTAATTTTTTGGCCAAATGGATTTTGTTTCGAGATGTTTACTTCTGCTGAAGATTGCTAGGGTAGCAGTGTTCCGCTTCGGAAGATGAGAATTGGTTGCCTAAACAGTGCTGATTGGGGAGCCCAGATGGTATTTGGGGATGATTTGCGCAAAAAAGTTATCTGAATCCAAAAGAATGACACATTTCAAGCGTGTGCTAAGGGCGTAAGTCGCATGATCGATTTCTCTTCATCGATCCTTTCTTCTGTGAACGAAGGTGACAAGATGCAAGTTTGTTAGCATTTTTCACTTCAGACCGCCTGAAAGCGAAGCAATCTTGCATTCTGAAGTGAAAAAATGCGGACAAACTTACATCTTGTCACCTTTGTTCACAGAAGAGAGGATCGATGAAGAGAAATCGATCATGTGACTCACGCCCTTATTCTAGCACACGCTTTTTTTATGTGAAGTATCACGTAAATATTGATTTGATAGACATGATACATACGCATGTCAACGCTTGACATATTGAACAAATATGTTCATTTGTCTAAGTAATCAGAAAGACGAGATATCTAAATTCTAAATCTGCTCACTAGTGCTGCCTGGTGGCAGAATTCTGTAGCTAGCGATTCACTCCATCATCATCTGGTGAGCATGTTGCACGCGGTTTTGTGCAACATGACCTGCAGAAGGCGCTAGTGAAACGTCAAAAACGAAGAAAAATCAAGCGTGTGCTCGAATAATAGCATAAGTCGCATAATCGTTTTCTCTTCATCGATCCTCTCTTTAGTGAATAAAGGTGACAAGATGCAAGTTAGTTATCATTAAATGCATGCATAAATTTTCATCAGTTTTACTGCTGTTTGTCTGTGGCAAAACTAACGGGGTTTTTCATAGTATTTCTGCTCCTATGAAATACTTGTCTAAGCTGTGGAGTTTTTGCCGTAATTTGAAATGGAATTTAAGTAATTCCCGTTTCCATATCTGATCTGGGTCTGAACTCCTGTTAAACCCTGAATGGAGCGTTATTGTCGTTTGAGCATAATTTCCTTTAAGCAAAAAAGAGGACGTAGATCTGTTGATACCACCTGTTGATAATCAAATACGAGGACAAGCGTGTGAACGAACATACACTGTTCTTAATGCAATGCAATAGTTTTATGACAGCTATAATGTGAATATCTAAGAATTACTTTTCTTTGGCAAAATGCTTGAAAAAAGCAATCGGAATAAATTGATAGATGCATTGTACCAGAATAATAACAGATTGTTTACTACAGTTAACAGGTCTGGTATTCAATTTAAAAATAAATGTTTTTGAGCTTCTTGAGGAACAGATCATTAAAGCATTCTTAAAACCTTAAGGCATTCCCATGAGAAGGAGAGGCCTCAATCCGTTCCATTTGAGAGTGTCTTCATCAGGATGATTGGTAAATGTAGATTGGATATATAACTGCAAATATAACTTTACAGCTCCTAATGAAAAATTTTTCGTGATAACTGAATCCTCAGGAAAATAAAAATCGATGTCTTAAGCTAAGTATGCTGTTCCACTTAAGGATAGTAAAGAAATTCCTTGACTTGTTGGTGGTAAAATACGTGAGCAAAACAAATATTTTTGAAAGATTCCATTGCATTTACAAAAATATGTCCATAAATGATTGCAACCCATTCAAAAAAATCTAGTCTCAGATTCGACGTCATATCATAATGATATTCACCTCACTGAAAAACCTCTAGATTTCTGAGCTTAAAATTACATCACTTCTAATTTTTTAACAAAGTTTTCTAAAATCTTGTGGAGGAAAGCTGCTTTTGCATTCTTGCTTAATGGTTCCAAAACTACCCAAATTAGAATTGATTGATGGGCAATATATCTTGATAGCGATACATTTAAGTAGAAGAAATGCAGTGTGAAAAAGGTTGCTACCAATTTAAAGAATATGTCTGGTATCAGGAAAATTCTTAAACATC
The DNA here is from genome assembly GCF_002204515.2 of Aedes aegypti. Taxonomy (NCBI): domain Eukaryota; kingdom Metazoa; phylum Arthropoda; class Insecta; order Diptera; family Culicidae; genus Aedes; species Aedes aegypti. The sequence continues at coordinate 9,490 of NW_018735602.1, read as the reverse complement.
TGGCCCGGAGCGGAGTCGAATTCGGAGGCCCTTTAAAATAGGGGTCTATCAGCATTAAGATTTGCGGTTGAAAATAATGGAACTTTTGTTCAACTATTATTCAACTAATTTTCAACTTTTTATTTATGAATCAAGATGTCAATTATCCCTTCTATCAACAGCTCCATTTTGTCACCATTTTTCCAAAAGTTTTCAAAAAACTCTTCTATTTTTAGAATCTTCGTTATTGATCATTGATCATCTGGTTTTGAAGATTCTCCGATGTTCCTTGAGACACCGACATTTCCCATATAAAATTTCTTTGGCTGCTACTACTTACTTACTTATTTGGCTTTACATCAATTATCTTGATAAAGCCTCGCCAACAATATTTCGCCAATTCCCTCGGTTCATGGCCGCTTCTCTCCATCCTCGACTGTGACCCACGCTCTCCAGGTCCTGGTGTACCTGATCAATCCACCTAGCTCGCTGCGCCCCACGCCTTCTTGTTCCGACCGGATTCGTGGCGAACACCATCTTTACAGGGTTGTTGTCCGGCATTCTTGCAACATGCCCTGCCCAGCGTATCCTTCCAGCTTTAGCTACCTTCACGATACTGGGTTCGCCGTAGAGTTGAGCGAGCTCGTGGTTCATCCTTCGCCGCCACACGCCGTTCTCCTGCACGCCGCCGAAGATCGTCCTTAGCACTCGGCGTTCGAAAACCCCAAGAGCTTGCAAGTCCTCCTCGAGCATAGTCCACGCCTCATGCCCATAAAGGACTACCGGTCTTATGAGCGTTTTGTACATCGTGCATTTGGTGCGGGGGTGAATCTTTCTTGACCGCAGTTTCTTCTGGAGCCCATAGTAGGCACGACTTCCGCTGATGATGCGCCTTCGTATTTCCCGACTAACATTGTTGTCAGCTAAAATCTATAAAATCTTAGCGATCGACTCCTGTTAAAACGAAGCCGCGGCACTTCGCTACTCTTTCGCGCCACTGAGAGGCGTTTTTTATTTGCCTATTATGAATTTTGTTTTCGGATCGACTGATTATTGATTGGTTTCGGATTAATTCGGACGGCAATTTACGAGCACACGGCGGCTTCTGGCTGCCTTTAGTGCTTGCGAGCTCTTTTTTGGCGCGATGACATCCGAGTAAATAAGGCGCGGCGCGGAATCGTAAATTTCTGATTGATTGCAATTAACGGTTCTATGGAGAGGAAAAATTGGCCGGGTTCGTCGTCAGCCATCGATTGAAGTCTCTTCTTAGTGGTGTGGGGGAAAATCCCGCATGCTGCGATCGTTTTTTTTTTTCTAGATCTTATTAACAGCCTTAACTGACGTTATTTTTCTTCTACTTTTCTGTTTCGTTTCAGGTATAAGAAAAACAGTCGCCATGATCAACAGGAGTTCGAGCCTTAAAGGGCTCGAATCGATTAGCAACCTTTCTTTATAGTGGTCACGATAGTCGTGACGTCACAAGTGAATGCTGGTAAGTTTCCATTGAAGTTTATTTACGATTTTATTACTTTTTTTATTGTTTGGACGATACTTTAGTTGCTGGAGTACACTGTTAGGAGGTTGTACGAGAACTTAGTAGGCTTTTAAATTGCCATTATGACCTTCGCTTGATTAGCTCTACCGAGGAATAGAGTTTACGGAACAAGTTGCAGAATGATGATTTTTACAGCACCAGCCGTAAATTTATCCTACGACGCTTGCCGAGTTGGATAATTATGACGAGTGCTTTAAAAATCGAGTTCTGCAACGAGTAACGTACAACATTTTTGCAATTTCGTAGAAGACCACTTGAGGGTATCAGAAATTATATCAGAATGCATTCACCATTATTTCTGAAAAAATGTTGTGTAATGATTCATTACGTAACTCAAAACAGTTGCGTAATGAGAAAGCGTTGCGGAATGAACCATTACAGCACTGGTTCAGTTGCGTAATGACTATTCCCGCACTGCATACTTCAGTGCAGGAAAAGTAGGCCGTTTCATGACAGATTGGCGTGATGAAAACAGCCTATTACGATGAGAAATGGCGAAAAACACATTTTCAAAATTATTTACGCGTATCTGATGTTTAAATTTATGATAAAATACACTATCAGACGAAAATGTATGAGCGTTCAATATCCGATGGTATTAGTGGATCAATGCTTGGAAGATTTACTGTACCTACATGGTAAGAATCATCGAAATTCCTGGAATGTTCTTTGGATGAGTGTTTGTACGAGTATCAGGGCATTTTTTCCACATTCTTGAATGATTCCATACAAATCATTGGTGAAATCGTAATGAAATTATGAGAAGATATCGTACGACAGATTCAAAGTCGATTCAAGGAGGATTTCCGATGAGACTTTTGCGACTGTAACAATGATTCTTAATAATTTTCAGGTAGATTCAAAACGAATTGTTGACAATCTTCTTCGGATAGTTACTGCAGAGATTTTTACGGGTTCTTCTCAAGCGTCATGGTTAGCCTTTATGAAGTTTATCAGCAAGTGCCGTTAAAAGATTCAAGACTTATACCTGGTAGATTATCTTTGAAGAATTTCTGGTGAAATCCTGGCAGGGTACACACTTAAATCAGGATGCCGATCTCACACGTTGCAAAATCTCAGTTGAGGTTCGTTTTTGACATCTCAACAAAAGTTACGTTTGATGTCTGCGGTACCATCTCCTGTGTTTTTTTTTTTGCCGACATATCAGTTTAAATCTGATTGCTGACCGCTTGGCTATGCGGATCTCGATAAATTGAAATTTATTTCAGATCTCGTGCCAATCGTTTTGAGTGGATTTCAGAGAAAGATCTTGACAAATGTTTTGGAAAATTAATAATGAATGTGAATAGGATGTTTGTGGATTTTCCCAAGAATTTGATTTGCAAGATGTTTGTAGGATTTGTGTGAGATACTTTAAGTAAGGAACTTTTGGGACATACTTCATCAATCAATTCTATATTACTTCAAAGATAACAAGTTTCGTTATATGAGCTGTGGTGGACTCCTGACGTATATTTCTGTGTTTTCGAGATCTTTTGACGATTTTTCTAAAACTTAATGACTTGTAAGATCATCGACATTTTCTTTTTCGGATCTTTACTAGATATCTGGTAAGAGCTTTATCGGACTATGACGAGATGATTCAATAATTTTAATAAATTCAAATTCATTTTCATCTGAATTATTATGTCAAATTGGATTCAATTGTTACTACGGTTCAAAGGCAACGTGTACACGAACTGTGATTTCAACAACATTAATATTCAGGGGTCCGAGAAATGTGTGTAGTAAGTCAAAGCGGGCCGCAACTTCAAAAAGTTGAGAACCACTGCATTATATGATGATTATATCTCGAGATGCTAATAAGTTATAAGGCCTGTGCTTTCGACAAAGTTGAAGATCTATAATGATGCGGTCTTCAGCGAAGTTCTTCAGGACATCGAGTACATGCGGAAAGCAAATAGTTTGGTTCATAATTTTGCCACTAGGTGGCGCTAGTGAGCATGTAAAATTGAGCATTTTCAGAATGAAAAATAAATTAGCACCTATCTCATAATCCATATAAGATAGAAAACTCGAATCTTCGACAAAGCTGTTCAGAACGTCAAGCACATCCAAAATACAAACAGTTTGGTTCGAAATTTTGCCACTAGGCGACGCCAGTGAGCATATGAAATTAAGTATTCTGAGCTATATTTATCTTGTGACTCAAATGAGATAGAAAGTTCGAGTCTTCGGCCAAGTTGTTCAGAAAATTAAGGACATCCGAAAGGCAAACAGTTTAGTTCGTAATTTGCCACTATTTGGCTGTAATATGGTGAATTAAGAATTTGAAGCTGGAGTTCTGTCTGGCAAAGTTGTTCAGACGGACGAAGAAATCCGGACGGCAAACAGTTTGATCCGTTATTCTCCTGCTGGGAGCTAGTGAGCATGTGAAATTGAGCATTCATATTCATAGTGATTGAAGTATGACTTACTTCATGTGCGAGTGATTCAGACATCATATTGTTATTTTTCAAGTCAGAACCTCTTTATATCCAAATGATTTACTTTACGTTGAAGTGATTCATGTTGATTCACTTCATACTCAAGTGAGAAATGTCTTATTCTCTTAATATTCATGTGTTTCAGATTTGAGTCACTTCATATTCAAGTATTTCAGGTTTAATTCTCTCCATATAAAAGAAAACCTGTCAGATTACATATATGTATGTTCCAGTGATTTAGGTTTGGTTCGCTCCATATCCAAGTGATTCATATCTGATTCACTTCAAATTGAGCTTCAGGTTCGATTCATTTAATTATCAAGTGAAATCAAGTGATTCAAGTCTGATTCACTTCATATTCAAGTGCTTCAAGTTAAATTCACTTTATGTTTAAGTGATGCAGGTCTGATTCACTTTATATTTCAGTGATTTGAGGTGAATTCACTTCATATTCCAGTAAATCAGGTTAGGTTTGTTAAAAAGAAAAGACACGGACACCGTCTTCAGCCATTTAGCTGCACAGACTGTTACTTAACACTAGACATCGGACAAGCATGCTCCAGTGGCACAGCCGAGAGACATTCCTGACGAAAAGTTCCAACGGCTAAAGCAGGAATCGAACCCACACCCCAAGACATGATGCGCTTAAATGTCTGACGACACTAACCGCACAGTCATGAGGCCTTTGCTGCATATTCAAGTGATTCATGTCAGATTCACTGCATATTCAAGTCTGATTCACTTTATTATCAAGCGATGCAAGTCTGAATTACTTCATGTTCACATATTCACTTTGTTTCACTGAATTTGCCAGTTTTTCAGTTTTAAGTGATTCAGATCGGATTTGCCCATGATGAATTTTCCAAAAATGTCCCAGTTTCTAACATACTTTTGTCCTCTGGATCCAACTGTTCTAAAGTTTTGACTGCTTGATAAAATCTTTTGCAATCCGAGCTTTTGCAAAAATCTCTAAAAACGTGCTTAAGCCTTGAATTCTATTTAGTGATGGGGTGCTGTTGTTCCTAGGTTCTTAGGGACCACGAACTCATGGTGAACTGAACATTTCTCATAGCAGCAGTAACTCAGTTTTAACAAGCTAAAAATTAGGTTTGTGCAGGGTCCCCTATAACACCCAGTACATACAGTACGTCCGAACTGTCGTCCGAAGAAGAACTATCAAAAAACTTCCGAATTAACTGATTTGAAACGTCTCGTGAAAAGGCCTATTGAGAAAGGTAGCGCCATGGATAGCGTTATAGAACAGTACTTTATAGAACAGTGTCCACCTTATTTTTGAATTTCAAACTACGTTATTCTGATTTTAATAATATATCCGGGGAACCTCTATAACTTTTGCCTGAGAAAGCCAGCAACTGGTTTGGAAACATTTTTATTAAAAACCATATTCGGAACCACACCGATCCCCGTGCATTTTAAAATGAATATTTGTTCTCCAAAGATTACTACGCGACTATTCCATAGGTTAACATATTCCTCACGGAAAAGCTTCAGGAGTTCTTCCAGAGATTTTTTTCTAGCGTTTTCTCCAGGAATATGTGTAAAGTGGAATCTCTCCAGAAGTTAATATAAATAGTCATCTAGCGATTCTCTCAGGAATTTGGCTTTAAAATCTATAAATGATTTCTCAAGCTATTCCAAGAGGAATCCCTTCAGAATTTACTCCCAGAAATTATGACTTGATTTCCTAGAAAGATTCTTTCAGAAATTCTTATACCGATTTCTTCAGTTATTACCTATCTCAGAGTGATCACTGGAGAAATATTCTCAAACTATTGTTTCCGGGAGAATTTACAAAGTTTAATTCTAGGGTTAAAGAAGTTCGTATGGAAAAATTTTCGAAAAATCTCTCATGTCAGTATCATCAGTAAAAGCTCTCATGTCAATATTATCAGTTACACTTTGGGTCATTTTAAGAATCACTCCGTAAAGACTTACCCCACATATTCGCACAAGAATTGAAATCCATAAATACTTACAGGGAATATTCCACAAAATCTTTTAGGAATTCTTCCAGGAATTGCACAATAAATTCAACCTGTTATTTCTCTTGAATGTTAACAGAAATTTTGAGTTCCTTTGAAGACTTGTTGACAAATTTTTGATTTCTTCAATGGATTCCTCAATTTAATAGCTCATTTTGGGTTGAGGACCCAAAAATGCTACGATTCTTGTAATTCTTTCGAGAGTTCTATTAGCGATTTTCCAGAAAATTCCTCTAGAAAATCTTGCAGGGCTTCGTTTGGTAAATTTGTCAATGATTACTTTATCAGTTTTTCTGGAGACACATCCAAGACTTGCTCAAGAGCCAAAGAAAATACAAAGATTATTTCGGAACATTTTTTTAGAAATTTTTTTCAGTTATTTAAAAAAAAATGTCTTAGCATCTTCTTGTAGGGTTTTTTTTGGAAACATTCTGATTGAATTCTTTTGCGAACTTCTCTGGGAAATTTTTGGAAAGTCCTGTAGAAAAAATCCTAAACGAAACATGGGCGAAATCTCTCAAGGTATTTTAAGATAAGTTTCTAGATGCAATATTAATGAAACTCTGAACGAAAATAACAAGGAATTAAAAAAAATCTCCGAAGGGATCTCTGGAGTTATTTCTGATCTATGTGGATGAACCGCTGGATGAGCTTCGAGAAAGATCACTTATTCGAGAATCTAATCTTCAAAGAAATCCCTGGAGTGATATCTTTGGAAAAAAAAATCTGGATGAATTCTTCATGCTATCCCGAAAGAAAATCTGGGAGAATTTCCTTTGGGAAGAATCATTATTATCTCACATTACATAGCCCATATTTTCGATAAAATGATAAAAAAGAGAATGGCAGCCAAAGAAACCTGGAGCGTCTGTACTCCACGTTAGGAGCGGCTCACAACAGCGTCTGTTCCCCATGTCAGGGGCGGCTGATCATCGTCCGAGTGCCAGAGAAGGACTCTAAGCTAAACTGCGCACTATGGCCCTCCGAACATTTAGGGGGAATGGTCCTCCGGAAATCTAGGGGGTTGGTGTCAGGCCCTGCGAGCCAGCCGTAAAAACACATCAGCACAGGAACGTCAACGAGAGAATACGGACCGGAACAATCGGCAAAGACCACAGCGACGAAAATGGACTAGCGATTGGAAACTCGGTACGTGGAACTGCAAATCTCTCAACTTCATTGGAAGTACTCGCATACTCTCCGATGTACTGAAGACCCGCGATTTCGACATCGTAGCGCTGCAGGAGGTGTGCTGGACAGGAGCATTGGTGCGAACGTTTAGAGGTAATCATACCATCTACCAGAGCTGCGGCAACACACGCGAGCTGGGAACAGCTTTTATAGTGATGGGTGATATGCAAAGGCGCGTGATCGGGTGGTGGCCGATCAATGAACGAATGTGCAAGTTAAGAATCAAAGGCCGATTCTTTAATTTCAGCATAATCAACGTGCATAGCCCACACTCCGGAAGCACTGATGATGACAAGGACGCATTTTACGCGCAGCTCGAACGCGAGTACGACCGCTGCCCAAGCCACGACGTCAAGATCATCATAGGAGATTTGAATGCTCAGGTTGGCCAGGAGGAGGAGTTCAGACCGACGATTGGAAAGTTCAGCGCCCACCGGCTGACGAACGAGAACGGCCTACGACTGATAGATTTTGCCGCCTCCAAGAACATGGCCATTCGTAGCACCTATTTCCAGCACAGCCTCCCGTATCGGTACACCTGGAGATCACCTCAGCAGACAGAATCGCAAATCGACCACGTTTTGATCGATGGACGGCACTTCTCCGACATAACCGACGTCAGAACCTATCGTGGCGCCAACATTGACTCCGACCACTACCTGGTGATGGTGAAACTGCGCCCAAAACTATCCGTCATCAACAATGTACGGTACCGACGCCCGCCCCGGTACAATCTCGAGCGGCTGAAACAACCGGATGTCGCCAATGCGTACGCGCAGCATCTTGAGGCAGCGTTGCCGGATGAGGGCGAGCTCGATAGGGCCCCTCTTGAGGACTGCTGGAGGACAGTTAAAGCAGCCATTAACGACGCTGCCGAAAGCGTTGTCGGATATGTGGAACGGAGCTCAAGAAACGATTGGTTCGACGAGGAGTGCCAAGAGGTTTTAGAGGAGAAGAATGCAGCGCGGGCTGCAATGCTGCAGCATGGTACGCGGCAAAACGTGGAACGATACAGACTGAAGCGGAAACAGCAAACCCGCCTATTCCGGGACAAAAAGCGCCGCCTGGAAGAGGTGGAATGCCAAGAGATGGAGTTGCTGTACCGTTCTCAAGAAACGCGCAAGTTCTATCAGAAGCTCAACACATCCCGCAAAGGCTTCGTGCCGCGAGCTGAGATGTGCCGGGATAAGGATGGGAGCATCTTGACGGACGGACGCGAGGTGATCGAAAGGTGGAAGCAGCACTACGATGAACACCTGAATGGCGCAGAGAACACAGGCACAGAAGGTCAGGACAGCGAAGGCGATGGCTACGTCAGCACAGCGGATAGCGGAAATCAACCAGCTCCCACGATGGGGGAAGTTAAGGATGCCATTCAACAGCTCAAGAACAACAAAGCCGCTGGCAAGGATGGTATCGGAGCCGAACTCATCAAGATGGGCCCGGACAGGTTGGCCGCTTGTCTGCATCGGCTGATAGTCAGAATCTGGGAAACGGAACAGCTACCGGAGGAGTGGAAGCAAGGCGTTATATGCCCTATCTACAAAAAGGGCGACAAACTGGAGTGTGAAAATTATCGTGCAATCACCATCCTAAACGCCGCCTATAAAGTGCTATCCCAGATTCTCTTCCGTCGTCTATCACCTATAGCAAACGAGTTCGTGGGAAGTTATCAAGCAGGTTTCATCGACGGCCGCTCGACAACGGACCAGATCTTTTCCGTGCGGCAAATCCTCCAGAAATGCCGTGAGTACCAGGTCCCTACGCACCATTTGTTCATCGATTTCAAGGCGGCATACGATAGTATCGACCGCATAGAGCTATGGAAAATCATGGACGAGAACAGCTTTCCCGGGAAGCTCACAAGATTGATCAGAGCAACGATGGACGGTGTGCAAAACTGCGTGAAGATCTCGGGCGAACACTCCAGTTCGTTCGAGTCTCGGCGGGGACTACGACAGGGCGATGGACTTTCGTGCCTGTTATTCAATATTGCGCTTGAAGGTGTCATGCGGAGAGCCGGACTTAACAGTCGAGGCACGATTTTCACGAGATCCGGACAATTTGTTTGCTTCGCGGACGACATGGATATTATTGGGAGAAAATTTGAAACGGTGGCAGATTTGTTCACCCGCCTGAAACGCGAAGCAACAAGAGTCGGGCTAATGGTGAATGCGTCGAAAACAAAGTACATGCTGGTTGGCGGAACTGAGCGCGACAGGACCCGCCTAGGAAGCAGTGTTACGATAGACGGGGATACCTTCGAGGTGGTGGACGAGTTCGTCTACCTCGGATCCTTGTTGACGGCTGACAAA
>NW_018735601.1:0-24408 GCF_002204515.2 Aedes aegypti | reverse complement strand
AAGGAGAGATTGACCAATGATCAAAATTTATACAGATTCTCAAAATAGAAGAGTAGAGTGCTGGTAGCAAAAAGAACATACTTGATAACGAATAGTATCACAAACTTGACCACAAATGATCTTTTGGCGTCAATAGAAAGATTTCAACCACTAGCTTTAAAGGAAATTATTATAAGAGTAATATTTTTGTACATGAAATCGCTAGAGATCATTCGTGGTACAAGTGTTCCAGTAGTTGGACTAGTGCTCCAGCAGTAGCCGTTCGGTACTTGATGCGATGCAAGGAATTAAAAAAAAGTGGTTTTTACCTATGCGAGACGGCAACTAAAATCTTTCGAATTTAGCATAAAAATCATCTCTAGGACTATTTTTTTTTGCGAAAATTTATTTATTTACATGACTTTTTGATCAGTTAAAAGCAAAACTGGAGGCCATTTATCCACCAAAATAGCACATGTTGTTTCTATCGAGTATATACGTTTATTCCAAAGTCCAATCTTCATGACCAACCATTGGTGTCGGCACCCTGCCTGTTTCCATTCAACATGATGAGTGCCATCAAGGTAAATATACTCATACTACTGCTTAAAAGCAAGATGGCGTCAAAATTCAAGATGGCCACCAGATTGTTTTTACCCACTTAACAGTCGACTCGAGGAAAGAACCAGCATTTGAATACTTATTACTTTTGTTATTCCAAAGTACCATTGCTCACTTATTTTGCAGTAATTAAGTTTTTTATCAGCTAGATTTTTGATGGTGACCTCCGATTCTAAAACAAGTAGTGCGCTAATAGTGAAAACACATTTTTTTCTGATAAAATTTAGAATAGTGGCATTTTTCTGATGAAATTCAAGATAGTGTCTAAACTTGAAATGGCCGCCTATTTCCAATTGTTACGATCACTTCTGTAAGAATTAATTAATATTTTATTGATAGTTTTTAAAAACTTTTATTTGAAAACATTTTTCAAAATACTCGAAATTTCATGTTATATTAACTGACAATCAATATTTTAACTTTTTTACCTTTTCAATTTCATTACAATTTGCAAGTATTTATTCATTTCCTAACAAGAACTTGCCTAATATTCCTTAAAGAAGAAGGGCTAAATTCCTCAGATATCGAGTTAGGGACAGAAATTTACTTCTCATGTCACATCGACTAGTGGAGGTATCGAGTTATTGAAATAGCGACTTATAGAGAGTACGGTGCATGGAAATTTGAAAGGACCGAAGAATTTTTGTTTCAGGGTATATATTGGGAGGAAGATACATAAAGAAAACTACATAACGTTCGAGGGTTTCATTAATATGAAATGTACTAAAAAGCATTTTTTTTAGTTTTGGCCTATTCTAGCAAACTACGACAAAACGGACGAAACATTTTTCTTAACAAGATAGGGCGAAAAAACTCGTCATTTGACGAAGAAAAAAAAAACAAATAGAATTTTTTGAGACATAACAGCTTAACAATTCCGATTGATGTCTTACAGAGCGGTATGATGGACTTGATTTATATGGACTAAGGTCAAATTACTGCGGGCGTTGATAAAGTGTACAAATTTAGAATTAATGATCTACGTGGCATTGACATGATTCAGATGAAACAAGCTCAAATTACTCCAAGGCGTTAATACAGCTCAACAGTTTCGATTAATACCATACAAGGCGTTAAGATACAACAGCTGATCTACGAAAGATAAGGTCAAATCACTCCACGACCTTGATACAGCATGGAGTGTTCAATTGATAAAAGGCTTTAATGCAGATGATCTATAGAAGATAAGGTCAAATTAATTTAATGCGTTATTAATCCTTAAATTTTTTAATTGATATCCTTCAGGGCGTTAAGATGCACCTAACCTACGTAAAATAAGGTCAAATTACTTGGAATTTTTCAAAGATTCAGGGCGTTAATATCGTTAATATGCATCAGGACTACATAAGGTAAGATCGAATTACTCCAGGTCATAGATTACGCATACAATTTGCAATTGATGTCAAACAGGACGTTAAGATCCAGCTGATCTACATGACACAAGGTCAAATTACTCCAGGGCGTTAATGAAGCTCAACAATTTCGATTGATTTCATACAGGGCGTCAAGATTCTCCAGATCTCGCAAATATCTGTGAGGAATAAATTCAAATTAGGACAGGTGTACCAGCTATGGCCATAGTAATTCCCCTACAGACCGTTGATACCGCTTGTAATTATAATTAATGTCCTACAGGGTGTTAAGATCAGGTTGACAAAGGATAAGAACATATCATTCCCGGACGTTCATACAGCTTGAAAATAAGAAATCATCAAGTATTGCTTTTTGTTTCCTGAAAATTTGAGCTTGCGATTTTTTGCGCTTTTGGAGATAATAATGTTAAAAAATTGCTCTATTTTTAAGTTTTTTCATAGTTTCTTAATTTTTGTGCGTCGTATTATTAAAATTTTTCCACCAGAGCTTGCGTTTGTTATATATTTATCAGCAAAAAATATTATATGACATGGTTCTTAGGAAAAATGTCAAATTCGGTGAAAAAATCGTTTTTCACTTTTTTTTCTAATTTTGCCAATAACTCGAAAACAGTAGGCTGTGGAATTTTGACGTCTTCGAAAGAGTTGTTTATTTTATCAAAATGAACAACTTTGCCGAGATGGTCCTCGTTGTTACAAAAAAACTTTGCTGAAGACACCAAATACCGGAAACGCTTCGCTATTGAGTTATTAATTTTGTCCCGCCAGATTGCGTCCCTGGCCCATAGTGGCATTGCTGGTGCCATCGGATGATGGCGGCTTCTGCTGGATCTGGATGTCCTCCGGATTGAACTTCACTGGTAGCAAGCAGAGCTTGTTCACTGTCCTTTTCGTGGATACAGTACTGGTCCTTACCGAAGCTACCCGAACAAGCCCATCAGTTCCGGCATGAACGTCGACTACTCTTCCAATTGACAACTTCAGAGGTGGCAGATTTTCATCACGTAGCAATACGATGGAACCACGGACGAGGTTAGCTGTTACATAAGACCAACGGTAGCGATTTTGAAGCGCGCAGAGATAATCTTTGTGCCAACGTCGCTAAATCTGTTGAGACAGACTTGGCTCAGGAAGCGCATTGAGAGGTCTTCGGTTGCAAGTCTTGTGGGTCTCCGGACATAGAGGTTATTGGTCGTGGGTTTAATGTAGCTTCAACTTGGACGAGGGCGGTTCTGAACTCTGTTTCCGGCAGCATTGCATTTCCCAGGATGCGGCGAAGGTCGAGCTTCATCGATTTCACCGCTGCTTCCCAGATTCCGCCGAGGGTTGGTGATCTGGGAGGGATGAAATGGAACTCGATGTGGTTGGTTGAGTAGTCGTGAATAACAGCGCACATATTGTGAATCCTACTAGGTTTCATCTGCCACCAGCTGCCACCCGAATAAATACACGGACCCCAAAAATGACTGATTTTTGCACTTAAACGGTTATAACTGCTTTTCCTTGATCTTTAGAAGACTAGTGTCTTCTAGAGAATGATTCATTTTGACTGTTTACATAATTTTGTAGAACATTGTTGCTACCGGAAACTTCGTATTTTCAAAATATCGGAGAAAAACTAGTTTTACGGGGTCGTTCATAAAATACTCCCGTATTTTGGAAATGTGGCTGAATACACACTAGGTGTCTTTGGCAAAGTTGTTTGTATTTGAATTATCTGAAACTTTGCCAAAGACATCATATTTAAAGATCGTCATTTCAAAAAAAAAATTTTCGCAGCGCCGCCTGTGACAAAGTTGCGAACTAACATTTACCATCAATATATGCGCTATATTTTTAGAAAATTTTCGTCCGAAGACACCATTCTGAAAAAATCACGTTTAAAGGTGCTACAGAATTAAGTTCACGATTTCGGCCGATCGAAATACTGTGTAGCGTCTTGATGTTGCTGGGAAACAAAGAGTTGATTTAGCTCCTTCAGCTCTCGCTGGGCTCCCACGAAATTGCGACCGTTGTCACAATAGATGTTGCTAGGTTTGCCGCGTCTTCCAGTAAAGCGATGCAAGCTAGCGATGAATGCTTCAGATGAGAAGTCAGGAACAAGATCTAAGTGTACCGCCTTAACAGCAAGGCACACGTATACGGGAACGTACGTCTTGATCGGAGACGCACGCTTGCTGGGAGCTCTAAGAAATACAAGGCCGGCGAAATCAACGCCAACGTTTTCGAACGGAAAAGCCTTTGTTACTCGCACCGGCGGAAGACTACCCATCAGTTGTTCCAAGGTCTTCGGAGCAGCACGACTGCAGGTTACACAACGATGAACAGTGGTACTACCAAGATTCCGACCATTCAACGGTCAGAAACGACGACGCAGGGAGGTTGGGGCCACCGTGGAGCGTGTTCAGACGTTCGAGGGTGACAATCATTCGGGTTAGCCGATGGTCTGCAGGAAGTACCACAGGATGCCGTTCATCAACGGTCAGGGCCGCGTGGTGTAGCTGGCCGCCAACTCGTATCGTATATGTCCACAGATAAACGGGAGCATCAAGAGAAGTAGTTTTCAGTACATGAGCCAAGAGATACGCTAAAAGCAACGCGGCGGAGAGTACCAATCTCGGGATTGACTTACTGCTCAAGGGAGTGACACGGGACTTGGCCGTAAGCAATTTGCCTTATGAAAGGTGGAACTATTATTGCAATACGAACGCTTTAAGATTTGAAGTTATGTATACTGCCCATAAAAGCATAACTGTCCCATATGGATTTTCGAACCAACACCTTTTTTCGTCGCAACATTCATGTTTTTATATGAACTTTGCTATGTATATTAAAATTCACACACTTTGTTCGGAAAAGTTGCGGAAAAATATAAAGCTGGTGCAGTCAACAGTCTCTATATGAACTTTCAACCCGAATAACAATTGCAAAACGTGAGTTGTGTTCAAGATTATATTTTTTGCTGATGCCTAGAAGCAAAATGAGTTATCTGTGCGGTGGTGCTAAATAAATATGGCATGCAAAAATGTACTAGAAAATTATGAACATTTGTATGAGAATACAAAACTCAAACTTTGAGCGCAATTTTCTCAATGCCTACTATTTGCATATGGGACAGTTATGCCTTTATGGGCAGTATAGTTTGAGCATCACTCCACATCAAGGCGTCGATAGCCACGTGATGTAGGCATGGGTCCATCAATCGCAAGGTTCTTAGTTCGATTTCAGGTTGCTGCAAAAACATTTTTTGTTCTAAAAATTTAAATTTTAGAATTTTAATCAGATTTATTGTGGCGAATTTTCATTAGGGGTTTCTATGTAATTCGATAGTCCATTTGCCTCAGTGTACGCTTGCAATCTTCCATCATTATAGCACGCCTTTCCTTTACGTCTGATACTTACACAGTAGACTGGCCCAACTCAGTATAAGAGAAAAATATAGTTGTGCAATTCCACGGGGAATCCCCCTGAATTATTTCTTGGGGTTAGAGGAAGCCTTTCTGAAAAATTCAACTCATGTGGTCTAACATATGAGAAACAGCAAATCACTGTTTGATTCAAGTAAATTGTTGATCGCGTTCAATTTGACCTAATATTGTAGAAGGTTGCATCATGATTAAAATTGATAAAATTAATGTTTTAACTATCTGAAATAGATCATGCAATGCTGCTTAGTATTTCTTCAACATAGCTGGGCGAGCTGCTGCCCAAGGCGCTAACATATATGTGATTGTACGGGAGTGCTGATCTTAGCCTAACTTCCAACAACTGAAAGCGCAATGACAATGAGATTAAATCCAGATACAGCCTTCTAAAACTATGATCATTAGGGTATCAACTAGTGTATTTGTCATTCTGAGCTCATCAACTGAACGCGATCAACTTATATACGGAACGACATAGGGTAAATTTCCAATATATTTGAGCCGAATATCCCACATAAACTTCAAATTGAATGCGCTAGCTGTTCTAGCAACCAATTGAGTTGACATTTTGAGAGAGCTTTTTTCTTATTCTATGACTTATATCTAGGGGGCAGTGCTGTTAAATGTCAAAAATTTGGAAAAATTGGAATGCTCATAGCACCCTCCTATGCGAAATATCATATCAGCACATAATGCCAACCGATAGTAGTCTGGAAAACGTCACCGGAAAAATGCTTTTCCGATGACTTTTTCCACGGGGATCGATGATATTAGCAATACTCAAAAGTCAAAGTCACGTGAAATTCATGACATTTAACAGCTCTGCTACCGTTTTAAGTATTATTTTCACATTCCAAAATTGTACCAGCGTCCGTAAGCTTCAAAATTCGGAATTCAGTATAAGATCCCGAGTATTTTCTTTGAATTCTTCCACCATATCAAGGTCTATAATTTCATTATGAAAAACGATGACCATTTGGAAGAATAATAAATTCTATAAATCATTTTGTTCGCATCGTTGAGTTATGAAATAACTTGTTGGGCAATTATTCAAAGAATTATGATATTTTGAAAGAAAAATAAATTCGCCAAAGATAAGTTGTTCAGTCAATGTGCAAAAAAACGACTTCAAACTACTTTCGAATAACCATCCCCAATAATTAGGAAATTGGTATCAGTTGATCAAAAGTAATCCTTATCAAATGTTATAAAGTTGAAAATTATATAAAGTTGAATTTCAGCCATATGTCTTTTTTATGATGATCTGTCAATAAACATTTCAAAATAAGATTTCGATCATATGTCCATTCGATCAAATGTCCTTCAACTAAATGAACTTTCGATCAAGAGTCTCAATGCCCACTCCCGCATGAACTGACGTAGATGCAGTCGGACTCCACGGTCTATCTATCTATCTATCTATCTATCTATCTATCTATCTATCTATCTATCTATCTATCTTCTATCTATATAAATAAAAATGGAGTGGTGTTTGTATGTCACGAAATGGCTTCCGAACGGGTCAACCGATTCGAATGATTATTCTTTCGTTTTGTTCGTCAAGTGTTCCGACATGTTTGTGTGTATAAAAAAACCCTGGATATTCACCGGGAAAGTCGGAAAAACGAGCGTATACGGAACTCTCATTTTGTATGGGATGATCCATAGCGTTTTTCAACAGCCTACTTGATGGCAAGACGAAGTTTGCCGGGCCCACTAGTGCAACATAAATTCCTCCTCCTTCCCCTTATTGGCCGGCATTGTGAGGTGACAGGAACCATTTTTGCAGTCATCTGGTTGTTTCTTTGTGTAAGTGCATCTTATCTTTCGATACTGGAGTGGCAACCACGGGCAGCTTTAATTTAAAATTTCTGATGACTATTTTGGATTTGGCCGCCATCTTGACTTTCATCAGAAACTTCTTTACACCTTTAGTACAATAATGCACCAAGTTTTCAATTAATGGTTCTTTCATCGAGCCGAGTAAAGAATAAAATTATCATTTTATAGTGAATAAATTTGACGATCATCATACATTTTTACGTCGTGACCTATTGAAAAATCAAATAATCAATACTACGCTACGAACGAATGCAGTTTCCAGCCTGTGCAACGCGATAAGGAATTGTAATCTAAGGTTGCTGATAAGACCGTTACCCTTGTCATCTATTCTAGTCACAGTACTGTAGGCACCCAGTGCATTACCATCTCTATCCATTTCCGTGCGCATCATCGAAATCTCATTGTTGCGTAACGCCGAGCTAGGCAGCAAGTGTCGTTGTTCCCACCAGCAGTGACAATGCAAGTAGTTACTGTGATGCTGAAACACGTTCGTCGTTAAAGATGTTTCCGTTGTAGACGTCCCATCATCGTTCGTTCAATTATCGGAAAACGTCGCATTATTCATACTATGCAGTATAATTTCTGCTAGTAAAAATAAATATTGGATCTCACACTCCATAAGACACGGAAATGCAGCGAAAATTCTCTCTCACTTGCATACACTCATACACCACCAAAGCAGAAACGTCATTGTCTTACCAAGTGGCCCCATTACAGTCGTTAATCTTGTTCACTTGAAACCCCTTCGTAATATGCCCGGAATGTCTATAGAAAATGATTCAGTGCAAGTTATCATTTTTAGATGGTCGTCGTCTTGAATGACGAAGCGACGAAACCGGTCGGTCGTCGAAGCTTTAAAGTCAAATCCCAAGCCATCTTTGCTTAGTTCGGGCAGCTAACTCCATTCCCAAAGCGCGTGAATATTTACCCAACAGGACTTGAATTATCCTAAAGCAACGAGGAATTCAGTCATTCGATCCATGGAACCCTACTTGGAGCCACCACCCTCCATGCAGCCAACCAACGGCGGAGGAAGCACATCACGCTCGGTACACAGTTTTATTATATTTATGAAGTCTCGTGATAATAACTATATCATATTTATGAAATTATGTTTCCTTGTGCAAGCACACTTCTATGCTCCTTCGGTGGATCAGCTCGGCTAGCGCTGCACTCCACGGTCAGTGGTTCGCAAGTTATTCTCTAATTCTGACTAAGAAATTCAATATGAATGGTTTCGTATTTTATTGTAATTGACTTAACATAACTATAAACTCAACATAAAAAAAATATACATTTTATACCGTCATCAGCCAAAGGCTGCATGTACTGAACAATCACTAACATTATGCAACGGACAATATGAGGCACCCAGTAGCCCAGTGATAAATTTCTTTTTTTTTACTAAAAGTTTTAACCGACTTGGCGGGAATCAAAACCCACGCTTCATGGCACTCACAATACGCCTAAACGACAAACCCCGTTAATCACACGAGCTTGAAGCTCATCAACTACCCAAACTTATATGAAGTACTTTCAAAAATATATTGCAATATGGTGGTAATATTTCACAATTATGTTGAACCTTTCTTCTGTTCGGTGCAACGTCCCTACTGGGGCACAGCCTGCTTCTTAGCTGAGTGTTCTAAGTTCACTTGTACAATTATAAACTGTAAGGTATTTTTTTTGCATTCGTATATCTTGTTGCAGATACGATGTTTACTTTATGCCCAGGAGAGTCAAGAAAATTACTATTACGAAAAAAACAGTGCGCATCGTACCTTCGTGCTGTGCGTACACGAATTCTCTCTGCTCTTGGAAGTTTTCTTAAAAACTACCTAAAGCAATAAAACAGTACTTTTCAGTGCTACAAAACAGTACTTTTCAGTGCTAAAATTAAAAACGGTACTTTTCAGTGCTACTAAAACAGTACTTTTCAGTACTATTTTTTCTACTATTGATCCCTTTACGATCCTTGTTTGGACCCGTGCCTTCGATTTTTCGTTGGACCCGTTGGCGAAAGCTAGCGGTGGTAATCCTTCTTGGACACCGTCTTGGGAAAAAACCTTTCGAAGGTCACGTCTTCTTTCGTTTATTAATTAAACATGGTATCAACAACTAACAAAAGGAAGGGTGAATCTCTGAATTCACTACTTCCTTCCAAAAAAGTGGGTTTAAAAACTGTCACTACACGTGGCAAGAATGGAAGAAAGGACGTTTCCCCGGAATGCGAACTTTCTTCCAAGGGTGAAATGAATAATTGTATCGAAATGAGCAATCAGTTCGATGCTCTAGACAAATTTTCCGAACACCAAATCGAAGCAGCCTCTAGCCCAGGCTCTTTGATTCAAGTGAGGAAGCAAAGAGTGCCGCCTATCGTGGTCAGTTGTTCCGAATTTGGGGGATTTAGGCAGGAGATCTTGAACTCCATTAGGGGAATCAAGGTTTCCTTCCAAATCGCAAAGAAAGGAGACTGTCGCGTTTTGCCGGAAACTCTTAAAGATCGTGAGCTTCTTCTCAAACATCTTGAAGAGAAGAAGCACAAATTTTTTACTTATGACGACAAAACTGAACGTTTGTTCAAAGTTGTCTTGAAAGGTCTCTCAAGTGACTATAAATCACCTGAAGAGATCAAAAATGGAATAAATGATTTACTTGGATTCTCCCCAGTCCAAGTAATCATTATGAAAAAGAGAACCCAATCTGGCATTGTTCGGAAAGGGCTTTCTCAAGAATTTTATTTAGTTCACTTTAACAAAAAAGAACTAAATAATATTAAAGCTTTAGAAAAAGCAAAACTTTTGTTTGATGTCCGTGTGACATGGGAACATTTCCAGAAACCTGGAGGAAATTACCAGAACCCCACTCAGTGCCGTCGGTGCCAAAAGTGGGGTCATGGTACAAAAAATTGTCGCATGGATGCTAAATGCATGATTTGCGGAGGTTCTTCTCACGCCAAAGACGTCTGTCCAGTGAAGGAAGATACCACCAAATTCATATGTTGTAATTGCGGGGCTAACCATAAGTCCAATTTTTGGAATTGTCCTTCACGCAAAAGGTCATTGAGGCTCGTGCCAGGCAGATGAAAGATAATATCCGTTACGATAACGGTCGTTTCCGGAATTTGCCTGGTAGAGTATCGAACAATGCTCATTTTTCAGTTAACGATCGCTTGATCATGAATCATACCCATCAGGAAGATCATAATCATGCTCATTCACAAACTAATTTTATTCCGTCGGGTAGCCGTTCGAATCTTTCTATTTCGAATGTATCTACCCACGGTAAATCCTTTGCCGATATCGTAGCAGGAATTCGAACTCCTCCCCTGTTCGATCCATGGGTACCCATTCTACTTGTTTTAAATCAAATGGAAAAAACCCTACCGCCACAGGTAACTCCGTTTCTTCGTCTGCCGGAAATTCCAATGGGAAATCACATGACATGTCTGCCTCTGATTTTAATTTTCTAACTGAACAATTGAATCTAATGATTGATGCAATGTTCAAAGCCACCACTATGACTGAAGCAGTCCAAGTAGGTGTAAAATTTACAAATCAAATTGTTATTGGATTACGTTTTTCTAATGGATCCAAATAATAATTTAAATATTTTAAATTGGAATGCTCGTTCTCTGAATGGTAAAGAGGACGAGCTGTTTAATTTTCTTACGGTTAATAACGTGCATATAGCAGTTATTACCGAAACGTATTTAAAACCTAATCTAATCTAATCTAATCTAAGTGCTTGCACAGCCAATAATGAAAAGCATCCTGGAAATACCGAAATTTCTTTCATTATTTTCTTGTCAGCATTCATATTTGTAGCATATCAATGATTTGATACAAATATTAAAATGGCCAGGCCCACTGTGCAGACTTGGAGTTTGAAGATAATACGAAAATTAACGGCAATCAGGTTACTCACGTATGATTAACATGATAAACGAAAAATTATCAAATTATGTGGAGGAAGAAACGGGGACAACCGTACCAACCGTTTCATATTGATATATAGGCATAAGCGTTGGGAGTGGCGAAGCTAAGAAAGTTGATGCACACTCCATTGTTGTTTGTGGTCCACTTCCTGGGATGGGGCACAGGTATTTCCTCCGTGTGTCCTGGCTATAGAGCCTAAGCTTAAGCGCCATTACTCGCTCTCTGAAACGAAAAGAAATCTGACTCCCTCCAATATTGCAATTATTAACCCACTAAATGCTCGAAAAAAATTTCATGATATTTTTTTCTCACCTCTCCCCAAAGTAATATTAACTGTGCTTTAAAAATCAAAATTTGTTGGTGCGTAAGAACTCAAAACATATCCTCTCCTCAGGAACCTTTCCTTTCAAATATCTTATGTTTGTTATACGAACAATAAATCACCAGCATGTATGAACTTTTCATTCCATATTATGATACTATGCTGTAACATGACCACCAACAGTGCTAGATTTCATGACTAGCAGTTTGAATTTGAAGTTAATTTCTCATGAGACTTTACCTTTAGTTTTAAAATATAAAAACTGCGTACATCAGTACTACCAAATCACCGCAATCGTGCGTGACCAGTACACAAACTGTATGATGACTTTCCTACCATAAAATGTAGA
The DNA here is from genome assembly GCF_002204515.2 of Aedes aegypti. Taxonomy (NCBI): domain Eukaryota; kingdom Metazoa; phylum Arthropoda; class Insecta; order Diptera; family Culicidae; genus Aedes; species Aedes aegypti. The sequence goes on along the minus strand of NW_018735601.1, from coordinate 12,559 downwards.
ATGGCAGAGTAATTATGAGGATAACTCTCACATGTTTCATGGAATGTTTAAAAACAATTGGTCATCGATTGTACAATTTGTTGCTTCTGAGTTTAGAGCGATCACCAATGGCCCTCAAGCAATCACGCACCATGCGAGATTTAATCGAAACAAACTCACCGGATACAACTTTCATCTGAAGCGTCTCCTCGTCTGGGAACCATTCAAGACGGATGATCAGAGGCCGACGATCCATCGTGTATTGTTGATTCTTAGTTGCGGTATAACTTCATAATACAGCGGCTTACGTCTCACACCCTGAACTAAGAGGAACTCAAATGAACACGAATAAACTTGATAGTATTACGGTTGTTAAGAAAATTTTCCGGTTTGCGGTAGCCGCAGAGTTCTACCGCAGCTGTCAAAGTTCTACCGCAGGCTTCGAAATCATTCCATCATTGAAGCAAACAATTTAATCATAGTATGCTTGAAAGAGAAAACGCTATGAAAAATAGCAACAAACAACGATCATCAAGACGGTATCCAAGGTATCATTGAACCCTATTGATGATTTACCAGTGCAAATCAGTGATGTGACAGCTGCGGTAACTTTTCGTTGAACCGTAAAACGGAAAGTTTTCCCTAAAATTGCAATACATTAACTAGGCAAAATAAAACAATTTTTCAAAAAATTGACGGAGCAAAACATTTTTGCTTCCGTTTTCAATCACCGCACACTTCGATCCTCTTACCCAAACGTATTTAAAACCTGTATCTAAACTCAAAAGACATCCTAATTTGATGGGGTATGTGGGGGAGTTGCAATCATCATTCATAGGCGTATAAAACATCAACTGTTTTCGTCATTTGAAACTAAAGTTTTTGAAACTTTAGGTGTTTCTGTTGAAACACAGCTTGGTAAATATACCTTCATAGCTGCCTATTTGCCTTTTCAATGCACTGGGCAACAAGTTAATTTGCTTTAAACTGTCTTGCGGAAATTGACTCACAATAAGTCATTTTTTTGTCATTGGTAACTTGAATGCTTAACATCGCTCATGAAATGATAAGTAATTCTAACGGCAGAATTTTATTTGATGAGTGCTCTTCAGGATATTTCGCAATTGAATACCCTGACAGCTCTACCGTCAAGCTACCATTCACCGTGCATTTAAGAAAAAAATGTACTTCAAAAAATTATATAACTTTTCCAAATAATTTGAAGCGCACTCGAATACCACTACGTAGCGTGCAATTATATAATAATTCAGGGAAAAATCTAAAACTAGTGATGCATAACCAAAAATGTCTCAAAAATTATGTTTGAAAATGTAATGTTAAGGTCGCCTCGTACCGTTCTATGTCACCATTTACCGTGCACACTAGTGCACCATTCACCGTGCGTATAGTTTTCGTCATGATTTAATTTTGTATCTCGAAGAAACGTTGTTGATGGTGCAACTATGTTGCTAGTAGTGTGCGCACTCATTTTTAAGAGTATTCAAATCATCATTTACAATAAAAACAATACAAAAAAATTAAAATTGTCTAAATCATTATTTTTTCATTAAAACCGTTATAGGAGGTTTGACTGTATTGTCCAAACCATCCCATATTCACTCATAAACTAAATATGAAGTAGTTTAATGACAACATAACAATTAATCTAATATTACCGAATAGTTTCATGCCTTTTACACTAATGCACGGTAATGGGAACCATATATATTGAAAAGGGTCCATTCACCGTGCATTTGGGTTTCGACTGAAACAAAATAAAAAATTCTAATTTGCATAGAATCTTATTGCTCATACGATGAAATACATCTTACTAATAGTATCCACAGTGAAAAGTTGTTGAAAATTTAAAACCATTCATACTCTATCGTTAAAATGAAAAAATGTGATTTTTTGGCGTTTCTACTAAGAGTGTTGAAAAATATCATAATCAAACAGAATTTACATGATTTTGACTACATAAACTAGGTTTTTCAAAATGCTTTGTGACAAAAACTACTTCATTTCATCAGTTTTATCTTATTTTGCTGACAAAAGAATAATTTGTGAAAATTGTATGAATATTCTGTAGGAATTTGTATATGTGCACGGTGAATGGAGGCCGCACGGTGACTGGTGACTTAACGGTACTTGTTTTTCCTCTTCTAGAAACTTTTCTACGATTGATTTGGAAGCACAAAAATTTGAATTTTTTGGAAGCACAGAACAAATATCTGGAGAAATCTCTGGAGGATTTCCTGGAAAATTTCTTGCAGTAACTCATCTAGCTATTTTTCAAAAGGGATCATTGGGAGAATTTCTGGAAGAAACGCTTAAGGAACCAATTGAGGAAATCAGTAAGTAATTTCCATTGGAATCCTTGGAGGAATTCCTAGCAAAATTCCTGGATAAATTCCTAGTTGATTCCCTTGAGGGATTAATTGAGGTTTTTCTAAAGATATCTCGGAAAAAAATGCTACCAAAATAAATTTTATCGAACCAACTCCATGAGTTACGGGCATCTAAAGATTTCATAGACTTTAACTTAAATTTGCATATAACTTCAAAATCACAAAAATTACAAACTTGCAATGTTCAGCTAAAATGTGCACTGAAAATTTCATTTAGCACATTTTCGTTCGTTTTCTAGCTTGTTCGTAATTGAAGCTCTTATACAGTGCCTATTGGCCAAAAATGACCTTAATGCACAAACAGAGCTAATCAAGTTGTGTTGTGACTGAAATGGATTACCATTGCAATAACGATTCCAAGTCTGAAGAAGTGAGCGCTGGGTTTGAGACTAATCGAATGAATTGTGATCATGTACATTTACACCTTTTTCAAAGTTTTTTTTTATATAGTTTATAGTATTTTCTACACAACCCAAGTTTGAAACTGAAAGTATTTTTATTTTTCAACCAAAAACCGCATCACTATCTCGGTTAATTCTCATAAGTTCGCTATTCTCTGTGGTTTTTAAAAAAGCATTGCTTTGTTTCATGTACGAGAACTGAATATGATTTATTTATTGAACGGTATGAAAGCTACAAAAGTTTCAGAAAGTAAGTACAAGTAATAAAAGGGGTTGATCCATATTATAAGAGGCGCCACTGGTTCTCTTTTTTTCTTCTTGCGATGGATCCTTTTTTGGCCTGCTCTTGCATTCATGTTCGATTTGACTTGTTCTTCTTCTTCTTCTTCTTGGCATTAACGTCCTCACTGGGACAGAGCCTGCTTCTCAGCTTAGTGTTCTTATGAGCACTTCCACAGTTATTAACTGAGAGCTTTCTTTGCCAAAGTTGCCATTTTCGCAATCGTATATCGTATGGCAAGTACGATGATGCTCTATGCCCAGGGAAGTCAAGGAAATTTCCATTACGAAAGATCCTGGACCGACCGGGAATCGAGCCAAGACACCTTCAGCATGACTTTGCTTTGTAGCCGCGGTCGCTAACCACTCGGCTAAGGAAGGCTAATGCATGAAAGCTACACATGTTAAAGAGAGCAAGTACATGTTATAAAAGTAGTCCATCCATATGATAAAAAACGCTACAGGTTCTCTTTTTTTCTTGCGATGGATCCTTTTTCGTCCTGCTCTTGCATTCATGTACTACTCACCCTTTTGACGTGAACCGGACATTAATATCCGTCTTCCTTTTCATCCGTCACTCTCTAGCACTTCTCATCAAGCTTCTCATCAAACGACCTTAGTCGTCGTTTAGTAGATCCAGCATTTACACAATACCAATCAACTTCTCCATTTTCTGGTGATAGATGTGGAAAATGAAATCGCTTGTCCCAAATTCCTATCTTGGCGTTTGTATTACCGATGACAACTTCCACATCCTGAGGTTAGGAACCTCTGTTCCACTTAAGACAAATGCATACATACAGGAGCACGATAGTCACCCTAGGGACACTGGATAACTTCAGCAGCAGAGGAGGCAGTAGCACCAGAATGAGAATAGTGCGAGAAATCGCTACAAAGGAATAATAGAAATTGTTGTCATCCAAACCGTCGTCGGTCGTCGTTGTCATTGTCATCTTGTACGGAAAGCTAGCCGATGGTGTCGCCGATTTATGGATGGCAATGACGATGTTCTTCAGTCAGTGCACAGGATACGGATGGGTACTTAGGTGTACCTTCACAACAGCAGGAACAGAAACAATGAACGCTTCATGATCCGTAACCGGTCGTCGTCGTCGTCGTCTCTTTTTGCTACAACATAACGGTGCATCCTTGATATGCATACAATCAAAGCATGTATGGTTGGCAAGCATGCATGACCGTTAGTTGAAGGCGACGGATGAGCTGAATATTGATTGTACCCTACGGTAGGGAACATTAGCAATCACGGTTGGTTTTGTTCTAATACGTGCGCCTTCGGAAGATGGCTTGCAGATTCAACAGACTTGGAAGGGGAGATTGTTTTTCCAAACTTATAGAAAAATAAACAAACAGCTGATAAGAATTGCATCAGAATATACAGTCAAACCTCCAAGAATCGATATTTGAAGGGATCATCGAATCATAGAAATATCGAGTCATGAAACAGAAATATTTCGGAAAGCTGTTTAAAGGGACCATCATAGCAACCATGAAATTTTGTTTTTAGTATGGTTCCATGAGTCGATATCGCGACATGGGACATCCAGTCATAAAGGTTTCAATGCAGTAAAAATGATAGTAAAGCTTTGTAATTAGGTATTGCACTTGAATTATACAAGGGAACGCATTTTGACCATTTGCAATGAATTCGATGGGTTCGCTAACTTCGAACTTGTTCTAGAAATTTTAGTAAAACATACAGTTTTTGAAAAAACTGTTTTGTTGCTCAACAATTGATAACATGTGTTTATCCAAATGTATCCATCGGTGTAGCCATGAAAACCAACTATTACTATGGGGTTCTGCACTGTTTTGATTTTGTATTGGATTTTGACGTTTACTGGCCTTGTTGTTTACAAATTTCATGGAGGAGTGAAAGAGATGGAATGGTTTTTGTGCAGAGCCCCATGGTTCTCTAACTCGATATCGAGATAAGAAATATCGAGTAAGGAAGAGTTGACTATGTTCAAAGTATAAATCTGCTGTTGATTTTTATTATTTATTTTTTTTGTATTAAATTCAACGACTAGTGTTCTTTTCTTTTATTATCGGACAGAGGGCATGAATTTGAGGTTAACCTTTATTTGAAAAACTAAACGTGTCAAAAAAATTCTGAGAACAGAATTAGGAACAGCAGGCCAAAATTTGTCAAATCCATTACAAACGGTCAAAGTGTGCGAATAAAGTTTGGAATTTTGAGACTAGTGTTATTAAATTGGCACCACAGCCTGCTAGGGAGTAGGGACTCCCACTGTAAAATGCAATAATCGATTATTCGCAAATAATCTATTCTGATTTTGACAAATTTTGGCACCGGACTTCCAATAGCAGTTTTGCAGTTCGGTAGATTTCAACCATCCTTTAGTGTGCAAAAGAGCGCAATTCTGAATTGATTGCGGCCAACCGACCATTTGCAATCGATGTGCTGCATCGAAAAGTTCAAAAGCGTGTGCTGGAATGCGTGAAAATACCCTTTCCCGCCGCTATCCCGCCGGAACGCTGCTCTGTCCGATATTGAACCGAATACGCAGGAAGAATATGGCCTAGTTGCGGCGAGATTTATTAGCGCGATTGGAATAGCGTGAAGTTTTTGGATCTCCCATTGATGATCTCTAAACATTTCATGGTGCATAATGAAGCATGCGGTCGATTGAACTGGCGCTGTAATTGAACAGGAGAATTCGTTTTGTCTATCTCCCTTCGGTGAACTGATTTAGTGGGCTCCAGGCGAGTACTCACATCAATTATTATTGATTGAGGTTGCTCGGTTGAATGGTGATTGGTTTGATGGTATCTGATGCAATTTCCAGTGGTCAATGGGTTCATGCATAAAAAGTAGTATTTGTTCGGTTACTTCAATGGTTTCAGTAGAATTGTTGAAATTGTTGGAAAGCAGGTACATCACACACAGTACAGTGGAGATGTCTATGGGTAAGAATTGTAGAGGTAACGCGTAGCGGATAATATTGTGAATATATGTACCCAGAGGGAAAAAATAGTAGTTTACACAACAAGTTGCAGAATGATAATTTTTACAGCACAAGCCGTACATTGACGAATGCTGTAAAAATGAGTTCTGCAATGATTTGTGTACAAAATTTTGTAGAATTTAATAAAAGGCCACTTTAGGGTATCATAAATCATACCCGAAATCATATGCGTTCACCATAATTTTGCAATTAAAAAAAAAATGAAACACTTTTTCACTACGCAACTGTTTTGAGTTGTGTAATGGTTGTTACACAACCGAGATCAGTTGCGTATTGACTCTTACGACACTACACAATTCAGTGCAGGAAAGTAGGCTGTTTCATGACATATTGGCGTAATGAAAAGCCAAAACCTAAATTTTATTAGCTTATGAATAGAAGAAGCACCATTCATGCTTTCCAAATATTCCATCGATAAATATTGATTTGAACTTCTAAATGGGAGGTGTATTTTGATCAATGTTACCCCGTTTTACGGTAATTTAAATTTCAACCTAAAGACTATGTATATTGGCAACACTGCAGCAAATGTTTTATATAAACAAATGTGTTGTCAATTGTAAAAATCTTTTAAGCTAAATAAATTATAATTCCTATTTTTTTTATTCTACCTTTATAAACGAGATTTTCATCCCTGTACTAGTTCATCTCGGGACCAACATCTTAATTTCACTTCCGAAAGAAGTCGTCACCATAACTTGTACGTCATAAGTGACTAGCTTGGGGATGGGATTCGATACCAGGTTCTCGGCGTGAGAGGCGTGATTTCTAACCACCACACCAGGTCCGTCCCCTGAATTTTTGATTAATTAGTTATTTTAATAATACGATAGAGCGTGTTCTTCCTACTTCTTTGGCCCTTTTTTCCCGCTCAAATAACGGTTGTATCATCATGGTTGTATCATATTTTAACTTTAATTTTAAAAATTAATCAAAATATGAGCCTTGACACTTTTGATCATATTGGACGTTCACTTAGTCGACAAAAGCACCATAGGGGTTTTCTTTTTTAACACTTGAGTCCTGTTATATTCACCAAAATGGTTTTGGTGAACGAATTTGATGGATAGTGCCGACAACTGTTGTTGCATAGGATTCATAGAATGTAGCGCGGTTGTTGCACCATGTCCAGATTCATTTCTCGAACGCGTGCACGGGAAAAATAACAATTGTGTTTGAACACTAAGAAAAACATCACAGCGACCCAAATCTACTAGAGACACATAATTTGATCCTTGAGACACGCACAAAAATGTCATTTTTGTCACGCTGTGTGATCAAGTACAGCTCTTTATGCCGTTACAAACCGCTCTCTGCAGAAATTATCTTGCTCAAACCGTTTCCAAGGCTAAGGAATCAATTAGGGAATATTATTATTGCCTAAGGTGCCAAAACATTATTTTTTTTAAAATGAGAGCATAGAAACATATAAAATTGTTTCTACGAGAACCAAAAACGTGAACTATGGCTAAAAATCAGAATCTTCAACCCTAAATCATGTTCAAAACACTTTTCATTGCCTAAACATAATAATAAATAAGAGTGCCAAAATTTGTCATGTTTTTTTTTAAATCTTGACCACTGTGAACCGTAAGTACGGTGCTCTAAAAAGCCCCACCATGTCGAATCTGAGTGGGGGCCAGACAGAAGACGACGACGACATGGCGTTGTCAGTAGCATACGCCAGATTACGTTTGCTCGTGCTTAGGCTCCATTAAGGTTTCTAGCAGCCCGAGAGGCTTGTGTGCGCTTGGATTTTCTTTGCTTTGCAATCCAGTTCGGAAATCGGATACGGATTAACTTCCGCTGCTGACAGATTTGGCACATATGCTTCCACGTATCAGATTGTGAGTCTTTTCATGCCATATGATGTACCTATGGAGGACTTGAACTTTTAAATCGGGAGGATAATTTATTTTATTGGTCATGTACAGAGGCGTAATCAATCGCCCAACAATGTTCCTAATTTTTCAAACAATATTGCTTTTTGTAAAAATGTGTGACTAAATAAATCTTCAAGTATAGCGGTCTATTTAAGAAAAATTGTATGAATAGATAATTAGAAATTTAATTTTGTATCAAAGATTTGAGTTTAGGTCAGAAAAACATGTTTCTCAATTTTTAAAAGTTTTCCGTTGATATAAGTCGAAAACATATTTTTCCGTTTTATTTTTTAATTTTTGCGATAAGCACCTAGTAATTTTGTCACACCTAGCAATTGTCAGCCTACACGCAGCAATAAATACATTGTCATCCGCCTATTCTTGTTGCAACAATTTTGTTCCTTAACAACAGTTTATCACCACTTGAACAGAATATGACAATGATCGCTTATAACGTGTGCAGCAATTTTCTGGGTTTCGCATTGCAATTTTCGAAAACAAATTTGATAATTATTTACACACTATCAACAGCATCAAAACATAAATATGATTTGTTTTTGAAATACGTAAAACGGGTAACTTTATAGTTTTTTCGAAGAGAAACTTTAGTTTTATGCATTCTGTTTTCAAAGAATTATCAATTTATATTTTTAAAACATTACTGCCATCCTAGCAGTTTGATAGATGCCAAAGATTTATTCTGAATGGATATATTATATTTCATATAATCGAAAGTCGGCTTTCTGTTTTGGGTAACTTTGATAATAGAGTATAAATCGAACAAAATAAAGGTGATTATAAAACGAAGCCAAACTTTGAATTTTCAAGTGCACAATACTGAAGAAACTGACAACAGTTCGGTTGAAAATCAATCAAATTACTCCTTGCTTGTTGGTGACCAATGGGATAAATTTTTCAACGCGAAGCGCTGTTTGGTTTCAAGTCTTGTGATCTTGAAAATTTGAGGTGTGCTTCGTTCATAATCACCTTAATGAATTACGGAACATTTATAGGCGTTGCATACCTCTAGGCGTTTAACGCTATATGGAAATTTCTGACTTGGATTACAAAAATGGTCCCGGTTTGTAAAAATGGTTTCGCTAAGAGACCGAATTCATGTTCTATTATATCTAGGCTGTCAAGGATAAGTGACGAACTCATCATGACTTCATCAAATAGTGATCGTAGAACAGATTGTTTGTAAGCTTTGCAAAAATGCTAAAGTCTTACAAATTTTTAATATTTTCATTTAAATCTCAAATGCACTTGTTCCAACGAAAACCCTCCTTTGACATGAATGTCATATAATACTCTTTTACTTTTGCATTCGGTTTGCTTAACTGATTAACAGAAACTTCGTTATTTCGTTTAATATGTTGTGGGCCTCGCACTATCAAAGTTACCCGCATTATCAAAGTTACTCCGTGTTACGGTAACTGATGAATTGCGATTAAAAAGGTTGCAACAGTATTGCTCCCTGTGATTGTCATGATAATTTTGCTTTTGATTGTATCCCAATCCGCAAAAGTTGGGCAAACGGCCAGCATGCATTTATTACGTAACGCAAAAATTGGAATTTGTTGATCCCCTCCACCCTCCGTAACGCTTCTTGTATGAAAATATAATAATTTTGTATGAGCCGTAATACCGAATTGTGAGGAGCTTGCTTTGTTGTTTGTTTTTGTCAGTTTTGATGATAATTTGATACACTGGTTACACCACTTCAAACTCAAATTTTGTGTATTTTGTTTTACGTGTTCCCCTCCGAAACGTCAGATGGGAATAATGTATTGAGGGCTGTTGTTAATTACCCATAACGCGGGTAGATCACCTTTTCGTGGTGAGTTATGGGGTAAAGATCTACATTAAATCCAATGCTACATAAGAAATTGATATGAATCATAATATTGTTATACCTATTATAAAACTATTTTTTGAGGAAATTGCTCCTAGAATCCTTTGGGAAATTCTCCTGAGTTTCTTCCTTACAGTGAAGATGAATCGAAGCCAAATCTCAAATTTTCAACAGCACGAATCTGGAAAACTGAACACCCGTTTGAGCTGAAACTAACGTTGGTCACACCCAGCTAGTACCCAATCGCTTAAATTTTCAGCTTAAACGTAGTTTGGTTCTCCAGATTCGTGCTGTTGAAAATTTGAGTTTGGCTTCGATTCATCTTCACCTTAAATTCCTCTTGAATTTACCTAAACCTTTTGGGATTGTTCAGAAAATCTATTGATTATTTCTGATATCTTCTTCTGGAAACCCTAGTATTCTTGGAAATATTTTTAAACATCTTCCGGGATTACTTCTGAGATTCTTCTAGATATCCTTCTGTGATTCTTTTAACATATTTTTGATGTTCTTAAAAAATCCCTCTGTGATTTTTTGCTGGTCTCCTTGGAATTTCTTTTAAATCATGGAAATTAAAATCTTAGATTTTTTCGGAAATATCTACCTAAAATCCTGATGCAATTCTACCGAATATTTTTAAATAATTCTTCCAAAGATTTCCTAGAGCCCTAGAAAATATAAATTCTTTTGGAATTCCTCTGAGCTCTGAGATTCATCCGAAAAAAAATCTAGATGATTCTGCGCAATACTCCTCGGGATTCTTACAAGAATGCATCTGGATTCTAACGAAAACCATCTAGAACGTTTTCGAATTCCTTCTGGAATACTTTCTGATATCTTTTGAGGAATCTGTCTGCAATTCTTCTCAAATGTTCTCTGTATTTTTTGTTAATATTATCGTAATACAGTGGAAGCTCGTTTTAACGACATTTTTATAGCGACAAAAACTCTCTATATAACGACATTTTTTGTCCCTTTGAAAAAAAATTCCAATGTTTGTAACATGTCTCTATAACGACTAGTTACGACGATCCCTTGCGATGTCGTACTTCTGGGACTCCTCCGAACATCCTGTTGGAATTCTTCCGGATATCTTTGATGAATCTTTCGAAAAACTTTAATGGGATTGTTTCGGAAATCTTTTCTGAGGGGCCTCTGCATACTCTACTAGATTATTTTCGAATATTGTTTCATAAGTTCTTTCAGAATTACTTCTACGATTCTTCTGAGCATTCCTCCTGAAATTTTCAAGAAATCTCCGTGTGATTATTATATAGAGTATCTCCTAGGATTGATTGGAAATTTTTCGGGAATACTTCGGATTTCTTCCGGAAATCTTGCTGGAAAGCTCTATAATATCTTTCAAAGATTCTGTGGGAATTATTCCTGTTCTTCCGTAATACCTCTGAGATTCATTCGGAAATACCATATCATCAAGATATCATTCAAGGATGCTAACGGATGTTTTCCTAGGATTCTACGTGAGTCGTTCTGGTATACGTCTGGAAATACCATTGGGATTCATCAGACAATAATTCTAGGTTTTTAACAAATATCTTTCTGGAATTCTACTGAAAATCCTTATGAGAATTTCTTTGGGATTGTAAGGGATTTTCGGATTGGATAATTTGCGAAATAACCAAAGAAAGATTTCTGATTAAATTTTGAGGGATTTCTGGAAGTATTACTTAAGGATTTCGGTAAAAATCTTAAGAGAGTACCATTAAGATTTATGACAGGAAATTTCACAGGATTTTTGGTTCACTAAGACATCTGGAAAAATTCCTGAAAATTTTCAGGAATAATTTCAGACGATGTTCAGATGAACTCCAGAAGGATTCATGGAAGAATTTTTAACGGAATTTCCGGAAACATCTCGTATTAGAGTATTAGAAAGATTTCCATAAGAATCTCAGGGATTTTTTATAAGAGTCCCAGAGGGCTATCTGGAGTTTTCTTAAATGATTTCCATTTGAACTCAATAGTGATTTTCTGAACATAAACTAATAAATCAAATTTGGAAATTAACAAATAAATAAAGAAAATCAAGATTATTCCCCGAAGAATCACAGACAGATTGTAGCAGAATCCCAAACGAATAATTCAAAATTTCCCAGAAAGATTTTGAAATTTAAACAGGATTTCCATTAGATTTGAAGAAGGATTTCTAGAAAAGAGCCAGAAAGAGTTCCAAACAATTTCTGGGGAGTTTTCGGAAGAATTTATAGAATACTTAAAAAGTTTCTCCATAGTAATGTTGTTTTTTGTTTCTTTTCGAATTTCCATAAAACAAGTATTAAAAAAATCTTGGAAGATTCTTTGAAAAGTTTTCTGTAGTATTATAAAGGAATTCCAAGAGGAATTCCAGAAGTATTCCGAAATAATCCAACAAGGATTATTGGATGGATCAGCTCGAGATTGGTTTATAAAAGAACTACAGAGGGATCTCCTGATAAATTTCAGAAGGATTTCATATAAAGGAGTCCATGAGGATTACCGGAACAACTCTAGAGATTTTTGGAAAATTTCCAGAGAAATTTTCGGAAGAATTAAATCTCCGTGAGATTTTACGAAGAATCTTAGCAGGATTTTCAGAAGAATCACATAGAGCTGTGGAATTTTTTGATGAATCTTAAAGAGAATAATTTATTATCTCAGATGAACTTCTGATAGAAACCCAGATTAAATGAAAGAAGAATAGAACATTAATCGTTAATTCATAAACTTTAGTTATTCGGTGACTTTT
>NW_018735600.1:0-15916 GCF_002204515.2 Aedes aegypti | reverse complement strand
CGCCAAATGGTATTGAGCTTTTCAAGAAAAGTTCACGGAATGCGATTATCTAAAAAATGTCGATATACTGTAGTAGTGATAATAAGAATCACCAAATGTTCCAGATTTACAAATTTGGAAATTTCGCGTCCTTGAAGAACGAACACGGGGGCATGGGACCTTTCTAAGCCGAGTGGTTAAAGCCGCGGCTACAAAGCAAAGCCATGCTAAGGTGTCTGGGTTCGATTCCCCGGTCGGTCCAGGATCTTCTCGCGTGGTCGCATGCCTTGACTTCCCTGGGCATAGGGTATTCTCGTACCTTGCCACACGATATACGAATGCAAAAATGGCAACTTTGGCAAAGAAAGCTCTCAGTTAATAACCTGGAAGTGCTCATCAAAGAACACTAGATGAGAAGCAGGCTCTGTCCCATGCCAAGAAGTAATGCCAAGAAGAAGAAGAAGGACGAACATTTTTGCCTACTTTTGACATTGCTTTTGAATTGCGCGCATATATCTGCGCGTTACCGCCCGCCGCTGGATTAGGATTTAAAATGAGCGCCGCAAAACAAACCACAAAACGGTGAATCGCAAAATGATACAAACCGCGGAATGCTACGCGAAATGATGAAACACGTAAATGGTTAGCGCGAAATATCGGACAACCGACGACAAGAGTGAACTTTTATTCATGTATTTATGTAGGGTAGAAGCACCGGTTATGATTATAGCGCCACTTGTAGCCACAGTACATAGTACATGCCACGTGTATCCGTTTTACACAGAAATAAACATAAAACATTTCATGTTTATTAGAACACATTCACATGGTATAGCCACATTCATTCAATCGTCCAATTGATTCAAAGATACAAAAGAAAAAACATAATTTTCCTTATAGTCTTAACTCCTATACTCCCAATTTGGCCACGGTATTCCTAATTTGGCCACTCTCATAAGAAATCAATGGGATTGGACAATTTAGGAACAATAGTTAAGAATGTGGCTGGAAACAACGCGATTTTCAATACAAAAATGAAAATTTTCTCAGTTCCGATATTTTTCATACACAAAAGGCATTGAAAGTTTGTATTTGGCACAATTGCAGTACATGTACATTGCTTCTCGTATATTTTTCAAAAATGTTTACTATTAGCCTGGCCAAAACCTTTGCTTCTGCCTTATTTATTTGTCAATGCAACTGTACAACCTCGTGCACTGAACATAAATATGCATTGATCGTTATTCAAACGAAAGGCTTTGGTTAGAGTTAGGAGAAGGCGGGGCAGTATGGGTCATACGGGGCATTATGGGCCAATCCTTCATTTGAGCTTAAAAAACCGATTTGGAACCGATAACCTAATTGAATAATCTTTCCTAATTTCAACCAAATTTATCTGAAATGAAAGTTGAAGTCCTATTTTTATATCTTTGCTGGAATAGATCACAACAAGTTTAACAAATCATACTTTAAAATTTGATGTAACATCAATTAAACTAGTGTTTTATACAACCTTTGGCAGACCTGTAGCTAAAATTGTGACGTGGCAAGTCCGAGGGTTGATAGATCTCACACTCAAATTCTCAAGCAATGACACTCTTCCCGCTGAGAGCAACTTTATTAGAGATCTCCCTGCGCAAATCTCACGCGTGAGATTTGGGATGCAAAGATCACTCATTCAACTCCAAACCGTAAGAAAAATGATTCAGTTCGCAAAACCCGTCAAAAAGCTCTTGAAACCCCGAATGTTTGTTGTTAGCGGTATACGAAAGGATTAACTATAATTTTTACCCAGACTAACAAGAATTATGCCGTGTGTTAGTAAAACTGTGGAAATACGAAACATGAGTCAAAAAGGTGAGCCAACTCATCCATGATTTTTTTGACTGCTGAGTTGCGTGATTGATAACTCACGCAATGAAAAAATCTCAAGCGTGAGTTATGAGAAATTGAGTTTTTTCACAACACTGACGTGCAGAGACATTTCTGAAAACGGCGTCAGATTCAGCGACCTCAAATCTACTAGAGACACATAGGGGGTAGTCGGGGCGGTTTGGCCCAATGGGGTGGAATGAGCAACCTTTGAAAACTGCATAAATTCTTGGAAAATTCATCTGAAATAACATGCAACCCCAAAGCTGATGAGGAAATGAATCAATGGGCATGTTATAAGTCAGTGTTCTCAAAGAAAAAGAATAAATGATGTTCAAAAAAACTGCCCATATTGCCCCGAATGGCTCATCATCATCATCATCATCATCATTTCAGAATGACGATGTTTGACTGTTAGAATGTTCTTAAAAACATATATCTTCTTGCACGGAGTGTTTATAAATACTAATAACTTTCAAGTGTAGTATCAAATAATTGAATTGTTAGATTATATGAGATAATTTTGCAATAAAAAATGGGGTGCTCATGTCAACCCCATCAGTAAAAAATCGACTAGAAAATTACAAATTTTGAAAAATCAATCATTCATTCGTGAACTTCATAAGACAAAGAAAATCATGTGGATCTAGTGTATTCATCTAAAAATTGTTGGGATTCATGCAAACATTCGAAAAACTCGTTATTATTTCAGCGCTTTTATCGACTTTTCCTTAAGGTGGCCAAACTACCCCAATTTCCCCTAATTAAATAATTGAGACACTCAAAAATGTCATTTTTGTTACGGCTGTGATAGTGCCCCGATTAACCTAAAATTTACAACAGAAACATAATTTTGAATCTAATCAGTACAAAATTTACAGCATTTTTGATGCAAACTTTTAATTTATCTTAAATAATTCGTTTTTAAAAAATATAAAATATAGATTTTGATATATTTTCTAAATTTTAAATTCACTAGAATTATGCTCTACAAAGTTTAACGTCAACAAATTCGAACAATTTTGCAGATTTTTTTTTTACTCTTATCAATTTTATTTATTTTTTTAAATTAGGGAGCCGGATCCTATTCTTGGCACTTTTGATTCACTTCGGCAGTGAGGTTTTTTGAAAGCTATAAAGCCACCATATGTGTCGGATTGAAACGCTTTTTATTTCCAAACAATTCGGCCGAGAAAAACTCCCCATGCAAAAGTGAAACATTGAAGTGTTCAAGTAACTCTGCCTGCACCCTATTTATCGTAAAACTGGAGTTTTGTGATATCTTGAAAATTTACCTACAAAGGTATCGACCGTGATAATTTTATATTGAAATTGTTTATCGGCATATCGGTCTATTCTGCTCGAAGTAAGAGGGAGCATGGAGGAGAAAGCAATGAATACTAGATGGATAGATACCGTAAGGGAACGGCGAGAGAAATTGGATTAGATGTTGAAGAGGGCATACCATATGAAACAGTATTACTTGAAACGTCACTTCCTTGTGGCTAACGTCCCCTATGGGAACGGCTTGGGTGTGTTTTGAGAATGACACTACAAGACAGCCCTTACGGTACCTATCCATCTAGTATTCATTGCTTTCTCCTCCATGCTCCCTCTTACTTCGAGCAAAATAGACCGATATGCCGATAAACAATTTCAAAATTGAAAATTTACATCTAAAATATTTTGAATTTATGTTTTCAACTGGGGAAATTCACAAGCTGCGGTGAAAATTACTAGTCAATCAGAGCAAGCTGGAAGCTGACATCTAAGCCCCCAAACTTGACCACTTTGTACCCCTGCACAGCCCCAACAAAGATTGAATCCGACACTAGTTGAGGGGATTGATAAACGCATACATGGAATGATTGTTTTATAATGAAGATCATAAGACAAAGTTGTAGCACAATACTGTTTTGAAGGTAGAATTGAGTCACAGCTCGGCAATTTATTCGTCGACAAGTAGGTACTGCATGCACGTTTTCAACGAGATCAAAAGAGCTTACCTGATCTATGCTAGGGGATCTCAATTGGTCTTCTTTCGATTGGACGCTTTCTAACCGCTTGGGACTTCGTGGCGTTTTTATGTACATATCTAACGAGCCGTATATCTCTTGAGTAGAGAGATTGAGTAAACATATTTTCTGGACAATATCTACCACAGCCAAGCCATATTCATTTCCGTATGCCATTCTGAATACATAAAAAAAAATCATTTTCAAATCGATTATCAATGTTCGCAAATTTTGAGTCAAGACTTACAATCCATAACTGGAATTAATGGTTAGGGCAGTAATTTGACCGGGATGGGTACCATGGGTCCAGGGGGTTATGCATACTAATTGAGCTTGGAAACCGGGTGGTTTCCGTTGTGGTCCACTTTTCACTTTCAGCATTCCGTTGTACTGTAATAATTTATGAGAGAGAGTTGAGCTTTGCTGGCCTATCTTCAATGGTGGAAAAAACTAGACGAGTGAATACCAATGCGCGCAGTGACCAATAAAATTATGTTTTTTTCTTGTAAAAATGAAAAGTTTCTACGGATAATAATAACTTGAGCGTGTTAGTGTAAACTCTGGAAGAAAATTAGGACCCAAATTTAGAACTGTGCTATTTAATTCCAACTAGATCTTTGTAGCCAGACATGTGTGTTACGACCTCAAATACAAGTCCGTATTCGTACTAGTACTAGTCTAGACTCGACTTGTGTTGACCGTCTGAACGTAAAGACTCATTACTAAACTGTTTTGAGTTTACGCAACAAGTTGCAAAATAGTAGTTTTTACAGCAAGAGTTCATTGCTCAGCTGAAACTAGTTGCGTAATAGTAGTTTACGGAACAAGTTGCAGAATGATGATTTTTACAGCACGAGTCGTAAATTTATCCTACGAGGCTTGCCGAGTAGGATAATTACTACGAGTGCTGTAAAAATCGAGTTCTGCAACGTGTCACGTACAACATTTTTTGAAATTTCGTAGAAGACTACTTGAGGGTATCAGAAAATATATCGGACTGCATTCACCATTATTTTGAAATTTTTGAATGATAATGTAATGATGTAATGATTCATTACGCAACTCAAAACAGTTGCGTAGTGAGAAAGCGTTGCGTAATGAATCATTACAGCACTGGTTGCAGTTGCATAATGACTATTGCCACACTGCATACTTCAGTGCAGGAAAGTAGGCTGTTCCATGACAGATTAGCGTGATGAAAAACAGTCTATTATGATTAGAAATTGAAAAAAAAAAACTCTTTTCACGCCAATCTGTCATGTAACGGCCTACTTTCCTGCACTGAGGTGTGCAGAGCCGTTATAGTCATTACGCAACGCTTTTCTTTTACGCAACTGTTTTGAGTAAGGTTATGAATCATTACACAACAATTTTCAAAACTTGCAAGATAATGATGAACGCACCACAATATGATATCTGATACCGTCAAGTGGTCTTCAACGAAATTGCAAAACTCGATTTTTACAGCACTCGTCGTAATTATATATAATGTACGACTCGTAAACTACTAATACGCGACACTTGTTCATAACGTGACCGTTTAAGTTACTTTTTTTTCGAAATTGAAAATAGTAATTATTTATTTGCAAAAAATGTTGTACGTAACTCGTTGTAAAACTCGATTTTTACAGCACTCGTACGACAAATGTACGACTCGTGGTGTAAAAATCATCATACTGCAACTTATTGCGTAAACTACTATTGCGAAGCTCGATGCAAAACTCGATTTTTAGAGCACTCGTACTAATTATAAGTTTCGTTGGATAAATTTACGACTTTGTCGGTACATATTTTGTTCAGGAAGTTAATAAAAACAATAATAAAATTAAAAATTGTCAAAAACATTTGAACAATACAAAAAACATACATTTTATTGAGTCATATTTTTGCGCAGATGTGTCCATTGTTATGTTCATAACTGTGCACAGTGTGTAATGTGCATACAGGGAGCAATCATAAATTTACCTTCTTTTCGCATTCTACAGAATCGGTTTGCTTTGGCAGTGTCTTTGGAATAAATTCACACTCGGGACTGCCATCGTTATCCACCGCGTTTTCATAAGAAATAGGAATTTCGAGCACCTGAAACAGGCGAAAAATGATCAGAGTTTGAAATTTATCAAAGCAGATTAGGCTATGCATACGGCAATATCTCCAGTGCTTTCCGCTCTTTTAAATTTAAATAACGCTACGTGCCCACTATTCGTGGCTATACACAGTTTCCTGTAAAGATATAAAAAAAGTAATTAAATAAATAGGATAAAATACCGTTCTCTTTTGAACTTGAACTCGGTTGCACTAATTTTATATTCGTTTCGTCAATTTTATGTAATTGGTCATATGTGCAAACTTCTACAAAATCCTCCAGCTTTTTTTATAATATTTTAAAAAAATGGATTAATGGTTTTTGGGATGGTACACAAATTATGTCACGCTAAATTTCAACTTTTTCGATTCCCTCCCCCCCTTTGTCACGTTTTTTGTAAGAGTCCTACGAAAATTGTGTAAGGCTTGTCACACTTGGCTTGACCACACCCCACCCCCTTGGAGCGTGACATAATTTGTGCATGAACCCTTTGTAAATCTCGCAATAAAAGTTAAAAAAATTGCGTAGGGGTAAAATCGAAATTCTAATAAATATTATTAGTTTTATACCATCTTGTTACCCATTTATGGAAATATCGTATCGTTTTTGTAACGTGCAAAAATCAATTTGAATAAATATACTCCAATTTTGACATTGAAATTTGATAATGTATTTTAGCACCAAATTGACCAATCTTAAGGCACAGACATACAGACGTCACACTCTCAATGCTGTCCATCGACCAACTTTTTAACGGTCGATTCGAATATATGGTAGGTGGTCAATCGACCACCCGCAGCGTTCGCGTCGTTTTTGTTCGTGTTTGACGTTTACACACTACCGCCACCTGTTGGACCATCGTCCACCTACAGCGTTTTTAGCATTGGGCGTACAAGTTTTCGCGACTATGATTTTGATCGCGATTTGTTCTAAGTGGTACGTCTGTTTCTCTGTGCTTAAGGTGAAGATGCATCGAATCCAAACCTCGAATTTTCAAAAGCACAAATCTAGATACCAGTGAGTTAAATTTTCAGCACGATCAGTTGTCTGGTTCTCTATATTTGTGCTCTTGAAAATTAGAGGCTACACACAGCCAAACCGGCATGACAGTTAGTACAATTATCAATTTAAACCTTAGTAGATACCGCGAACATTAACGCCCAATGTTAAAAGTAGTCATTGTCATGCACCCAAATTAATTTTGACATCTGCATACTGTACGTATATTCGGTGTTGTATAAGATTGATTTCATGGTAAATATGCTTTGAATACCGAAGAATCCCTGCAATTACTTCATATTGTGTGCCTGATTTATAATCTTTACCAATTATAACACGCGAAGGCTAAAACAAAACCGACCAAACTCACAAAATTTGGGAAACTGGATTTCAAATGCTCAGATTGAATATAATAAATGTCACAATATTTTAAGTTCGTTTAAATTTTTTAATCGGGAAATAGTTTTCTTCCAAATCCTATAAGAAATAAGGTCGGTCTTTATTGCAGTAAAATTTAATGGAAACCATCTAGGTCCTATTGAAACGCTTCGTAAAGGCTACCGGAAAATCCACGAAGCTCTTACGTGTAGCGCCGGTGGAATAGACGAAATTCAAAAGTTCATGCGTTCATTCTGGGCTAGGTATCTACCTATGATTCACGTAACCGTGAATCACACGGTGAAAAATGCGATGGAAAAAAATCACGTATGTTTGCACGTAAAAATGACGTTTGGAATTTGTTAAGTGTGGAAAACAGATGACGGTAGTGCGCAAACGTCAAACTCGAACAAAAGCGATACGAGCGCCACGAGCAGCGAGCATGGGTCTAGATCATTTGGTATAGTCATTTGGCAGAAAGTCATATGACATGACACCATTTGGCATAACGGTTTTTTAGTATAATGGTCATTAGGCATAACATTTTCTCATCAACATTTCTGAATTTTCGTATCAATAATGCGAAATCTACTATTTTTCCCACAGAGGGAGAATGCTTTTTCGCTTCCTCACTTGAACATTTTTTTTCGCTCACACTTATTTTCCCTAGAGTCACGATGGAGGATAAGTGAAAATCATTCCACTCAGGGGATAATTTCTTTTTCAACCCATCATATTTTCGCTCACTAACTTCTCCAGAGAATTATCACTATGTGGATAAACAAAAACTGATGCCGGCGACGGGATCCGAAATCAGAACATTGCTAAAAACAACCGTGATGTGTGCACGCTAACCATGCCACCACATCAACTTGACGAAATCAGTGGCTATTTGGTGCATAAAAGCAACTGCTGCTTGTGGCGATGGATACAGGAAAAGTTCTCCATGGATAGGAGAAAGAGAATATAAACTTCTCACAGCTGTGGAAGTGTGCAATTATCTATTTTCACTCTGTTTTGTTGACGGATAATTTCGCAAGGCAGATTTTTGCTGATAATTGTTGTGAGGGAGAAATCCATTATAAATGAGTGAGTGAGAATTTGGAACCTTGCTCATCAAAAACAGTTTTTTAAGGGATATATGGTTATGGATATAATTCTGTTTTTTTTTTCTATCTTTATTACCGAGATTTTTAGCCCTGGGCTAGTTCATCTCGGGCCCAACGGCTTTACTTCCCTTCCGAAGGAAGTCGCCACTGAAAATTTTTAGTGACTATCTCAGGGATGGGATTCGATCCCAGGTCCTCGGCGTGAGAAGCGTGTGTTCTAACCACTACACCAGGTCCGTCCCCTTATAATAATTCTGGTTGTCATAAATGGTCATTATGCCAATTTACCGATATATCAAATGGTTATTATGTTAAACAGCGTTATACCAAATGGCTCGCTCTCATGAGCATGTAGCCTTAGCACACTACCAAATATTGTCGCACCGCCACCAAACCGGATCGCGCCAGTGAGATTCGCGACGCGCCTCCACTCGCCGCATTTTGAAATCTGTTTTTAGTGTGGCGCTGCATTCTTACGATTTTTATGAACACAGCGCACTGTTCACATATTAGCTGTCCGCTCGGGGCCCAAGAAAATAATACTTTCAAATAAGTGTTGATCTTGATTTCTACCGGATATTAGAATTGAGCGCTTTTTTGCTGTACTATGAAATAAATCTCAGTGTTATGTTACTTGTCATATTTCTGAATAAGATACATTCTCTCTGTAAAATGCAATGAACATCATAAGTGCTCCATGATTTTTATTTAGCATATATGGTGATAATATTCGGTAATATTCAAAATACCGCTACCAACTAGATACATAGTCCTTAAAGTTGATTATGAAAGCGAGACTTTCACGTTATTTACTATTTGTATTTCTTATATTCTTAGTGTATGCATTAAGAGCTATAACGCTCAATGTTACACCAAACGCTCAATGTTACACCAAACGCTCAAAAATAGTTTCTCTTAGTTTCTTCTTTTGTTCACACGTTTCTTTGTGCCTATTCAAACATTCAACTTTTACAGATAATCGTTGTCTTTTGATGCTTACCTCGACTCGGCACATAATGCTATCGCCGATATGGATAACGGATCGTCGTCGCTGACGTCCATCGATCTCACTCTAGATTTTTCGAATATTTTAGACGTTTTTAATTTATAAAGCACTTGTAACGTTCCAGCACTTGAGTCCCAAAACTTGATAGACCCGTCCTGGTGGCCAGTCAGCACTATTTCCGAATAACTACAGGACGTTGGTTGCCATTCTCCTCCGTTGATGGGCCACTCTCTTTCCGAATACCCTGATCGACGGTTCGATGCACTTCTTCCTACTGAATAAAAGGCTGGAACTAAATCAGATGGACAATCCGCTAAATATGTACAACAAGTAACTGGCGACTCGTGTATATCCATAGAATAAGGCGATTCAAACGTTGGATAACCAGTTGTTAACAAATCTATCAATACTAAATCATTTTGCAGTAGGACCGCAACGGCATATGGTTCCTGTAAATCTGTGAACAGTAATAAAAATCATTGATTGCACAAGCAACATAAACATAATTACTAAAATCACATACCACTACTCCATGGACTTTCACAAATCGTGATAAAGTCAATAACCGGATGTTCCATTTCTAATACTGTGGTTGATTTGCCCTGAACTAATACTGTTATGCAATGAGACTTACTACTACATTTTTCGGTCGGTAGGCCACCAGAGAATATTGTAAATTGTTCACTGCAAAAAAAAAAAAAAGAGTAGAGAGTGTAAGCAAACCAATGGCAAATTGTTATGCTTACCCAAGTCTATTTGTTTTAACTTCCACTTTTTGAATTGCATTGCATGCTTCTATTTTTCCATCTTTATTTGTCTTAGCTAGAAAGTAGATAAACCAAAAAATAGTTTTAAAAAATACTTGACAGTTCAATTTTGATTTTAATATATACTCACCATGTGGAAAACCATGCACTAGAGGTTTAGGTGAAAGTTTTAAAGGCCACGTACACAAAGATCCATCAGAATGAGATGTGATGAAATGTTTTCCTTCGTGATGCCAGGAACACGATAAAAGAGGCTCCTGTGATATCCATCGTAGTTCTGCGCATTTTCCTCTCATATCCCACAGAACTAATTGACCTGTTTCAAATCCTATCAGTAACTGGAATGAAAATCAAAATGTGAGCATTTATAGCTTGTATCTTAGTGCAGCATTTATTTATTGATGTCAACTTTTACTTTTCCGGCGGCGCTCAACGGGCACTCGAAACGTGGACGTTAAAAGAGGTTGACTGGGAGCCTTATAATGTTTTTAAGCGCAAAGTACTGTGGATAACACAAAATTAGAAACTAGTAACCGTTGTGTGCAACATCGGTGAATGCCACGAGTACGCCGAAAAAAATAAAAACACACAGCTGTTTTACTTGCGAAATAAAAGAGCTGTGTGGTTATACTTTTTCCAATTTGTCGTTTAAATTCAAGAAAACTGCTTTTTATCGTTCAGTACCGATAGTATTGATATATTGGTACTGACAGTTTTTCTACTAAATCGAAAAATACTCTAATTTTGATATTTTTAATAAAAAACATGGGAATATCGTGAATTTAACTTTTGTTAGAGGATAACATTTTGTTGTTTTTTTTTTTTGAAAAACAAAACATTTTAAGTGAGAATATTTGTTGAAAAAAAAAATACTTTCCATTTCTTTTCCGTTCTGTCGGTACCACTCATAGCAGAGACCACGGGAATGGAAACAGTTAAGGATATATCGCTATTAAATTACTTTCAGAAACAAAATATTGATAGTTTAAAAAGTTTTTGGAAATTATAATTCATTGAGTTATCAACTACTTAACATGTTATTTATTCGAAGCTTATATGATACACAGCTATTATTTTTATTAATAATTTTCAAGAGCAATGTGTGAACATCGTTATGCGATAAAATAATGACATCTCATCTTATCAAAATGTGAGCTTTTTTTTTCAAAGATAGTGATAAATAATGATAAAATAAAAAAAATGTACAAGTTCAAATTCAAATGAAACTTTCACAATTTGCTTTTTATTACGATATCTTTTCGATAAAAATATAAAGATGATCGAAACACGGTTCATTTTTGTGCTACACGGTGCGGAAATCTGTAGTGGGACTGACATGCGATTACTTTTCATTATGGGACAATTTGACTTGCTGTTTTTCCCTAATTTTTCCGAACAAATGATGTAATCTTCTTAGTGCAGCTGAAAGAGCTTTGGAAGTTATGTTGAAAACTGAGCTCAACTCAATGTTGACGAAAATGCAGATGGGACTGACTTGCGATTCACGGCAGTACAGTCCTAGACAATTGTATGAGGGTAGCCTCCTTCCCGTCCGTTACCAAAGTCAGAGATTTGGGACTAACCTCTAACTCTTAGACAAGATTGACGCATCCTCCAATAATCGAGAGTTGTCCTGGCCACGTCCTTGCGAAAGCTGGGGAATGGGAAAGGATGATTGATCGAACACCTACTTAAGAAAGATGCAGAAAACTGGAAAGGGTAGTGCCAAAGGATACGTTCGGTAGACGTTTTGGACGACAAATGGTTAGTATTTACGCATTGTGATTATGCACTGCTGATCAGAACAAAAGAAGAATCTTTGTGTTTTGTTCTTTACATAAAATAGCGTAGGATTTACTTTTCAAATATGCATGGTTAAACGAGATTGCTACATTCTTATATCGTTTAAATCTACATCCTTCGTCGTTTGTTCGAGAGTTTGTCCAAGCTACATTTGGATGCACATTCATAAGCGTGATAACGTTCAATCACTCTTCATTTGTGCTATTCCTTAAATATGTTTTCAAGTTTTTCAATTAACAGAATTATCTTTTAGCGCAATAAGTTTCAGTAATAAGTATTGTGATTATCATTGGCAGTCGAGCATTGCAGATATTGTAGCATTTCCAGCTTGTAGATATTTTTTTGTGATTTTTCAGCTTGGGAAAAAAAACCACCATCTCCCTTAATCTTTTGTAGAATTTTCATTTGTAATCATGTAAAACTAAAGAATTGATTGTCCGAAAATTCACGTGCCCTCTGATTTGAAATTCGGGGATTTGAAATTCGGGGGTAATGGCATTTGGGTTAATGGCAATCGGGGTAATGGGATTCGAGGTAATGGAGTAGAATCGATGGGCAAAGTCCATTGGGCATACTAACCTAAATAGAAATGATTGTCATTAGCATTAAGAAACATTATAATTCAGCGTTTTATGAACCAGCTAAAAACATTAAGTGTACATCAATTTAAAAAATGACTAGAAGTCCAACCTTATTTAGTAAAATTACCGATGACATCAATAAATAATGTACGTAAACTATTGTAAGTTATACTTTACTCACCTTATTAGGATCTAATGGATTATCAGACAAGTGAACAACAGCACCAGGATGTGTTTTTCTGATTCTGGAAGCAAAAAATGTTATCATTGCATATGTTTTGTTGAGTAAATTGCCCAAATAATTTCAAGATCATAAGAACTATCAAAGTACTTTATTCAATGTGCGTTAACGTGCTGCGTGTAAGCTTCTATTAGAAGCACAAAGTTGCATGCAAAACTTTTACATCCCTTCAAATTGTCTTTATGTAATTCAATTCTTTCAAAACATTTTATTGGGATGTTCATAGCTAGTGACAAATTTGCATAGAATAGTTAAACGATACTTACGGATCAATTGCTTTGTTCCAATTAATGATGTATCCGCTTAAGGAAAAAGAGTCAGCATGAACTATGTGCGTGTTCCCTTTCTCTGTTCCTACGTACAACCATTTAGTGCCTACTGGTAGGTGCAAATGTGTGATCCTAAAAGTATATGTTTTTTTATTTACACCACACACTATATACAAACACGAGTACGACAACGAAGAACGAAGTATACCTTTCCCTTTGAAATTTCAGACTTTGTACTACTTTTGGTATTTTTGTGTGAAAATTCCATAAATGTAAAGTGTCATCGGCAGTAGCTGTTACAAGGCTACCTTCGTTCACCAGAAATTCGATTAGATTCACAGCACATGCGGATTCTCCTTCGTGTTTTACGTGAGCGTCAACACCAAATCTTCCTAATCTATCAAGCAATAGTTAAGGAAATACATTCAAGTATATATCGAATCACTCCCCAATAACATCCCTCATAGAAATAATGATAACAGCTCTTTTTTATAAATGTTTAAACATTTCTTTATCAAAAGGATACATTCTTACTGTTCCAGATTTGTCACCTATTGCTAGTAATTTCTGTACCGGGTCGTAAGCTAGCGCTGTTGGAGAGTAAGGAAATCCATGGCGAAATGTCTGAAAATAAACCAGAGAAATGAAATATTATTACTAATAAGTGTTCTACAGAAATCCTTATAAAATATATTCTTTCAACTATCGAATTCCCATCTAATGCAACCATGGGTGTGCTGCTCTTTGTTTTTTTCCCCTTTGGTAATATCTTAAGTATAGAGATGGTCGGGTTTTCAAACCCAAAATCCGACCCGAACCCGAAAACGAAGGGTTCGGGACGGATTTGAAGGCTTCAAAACTATCGGGTACAGGTCTGATTCCGTCTGGTTTGGGACGGGTTTAATGAGAAAGGTTACCAAAGTAACAACCTGAAAGCTTCCTTATGCATTCGGGTTCCGGATTTGCTTTTCAATTATTGTCTTGGGTTCGGGTCGGGTTCGGGTTAGATAAATGTGAGACACGACCATCTCTACTTGTATATGTATATTGTACTGAAATCTTTTTCGGTGATCCTACAGGATTCTACCCCATAACTCTGAAAGCCATCTCCCAGAATGCTGCTACCCCATAAGTTTGCTTTGTTAGGAACGAGATAAAAGCAATGCATTTAACTTCTACGAGACGAAGCAGCACAATTGTCCCAGCCATTTTTTTTTTTACGGATTATATACTTTCTTTCTGTTTTCAGGTCTCTAAGGCCAACGAGCTACATTAACACCTCACGAATAGTAAAAAAGATTCTAAAACACTTATAAGTGCAACCAGTGTTACAATTTCTACATAGATCTTAATCCCGCAATGGCGATCGCCAACAATTCAAAACGAATCGATATCAAAAATCACTCACTGGTTGACCGGGTAGCAAGAGAAATTTGAACATGAAGGTGAAAAGTCGTCCGTCCCGAAAGAGCTAACGAATATCCTCTATGCTTTATGCTAGAGAATTATGAAAATTGAGCCTTTTCAAATTTTACTGATAACGCTAATAATCGAAAAGAAAACTTGACAAACAATAGCAAAGCATAGCTTCTCAGAAGCATTGCTGGCTTTGATATAACCAGTTTAGTCCAGGGCTGCCCAACGTATGGCCCGCGGGCCGCATTCGGCCCTCGACCTCATTTTGTGCGGCCCGCGGAGGGTTCGAAGATTCTTCTCATATTTTGCCCGGTGAATATTCTACCAACCCGAAGTTAGAACATTCTAAGCCTATTTAGATATCAATTCAATTCCAACCTAATATTGTAGCTTAGTAGTTATTTAAATTGTTTTGTTTTTTCAACGTTCGTAGATATTTAGTTTTATGATTGATTCAAATTCTAAATCTCAAATTCGGGGTATTTCAACAATGTTTCTACCATGACTTCCGTCGATATTCATTAATTCGACATTCATCCTTGACAGGATTATAAGAAAGGCAGGCTTTTTACAAAAACTTGAACAAGATTTCTTAAGAATTCTGGACACGACTTTCCCGAATGAAGCTAAGTTTGCTGTTTTGCTAAAGAAAAGTAAAGGAATTCCATGACTGAATGAGGCAAGAAAAAATCTAAAGAGAGCCCCATTTGAAATAAAATTTCCTTCTCAACTGCGTACTGCGATCAAAGAAATATAATTTTCTTGACCATTACATGCAGTTAATTTCCCACGTATCGAGTTTGACGATTAGTTTTCTTGTCAGCAGCAAATCAGCCTGATTATTTGCAAGATTCTCACAAAATTTTTACCAGGATTCCATAACCAAGGTTTTCATTACATGCAGTTAATTTCCCACGTATCGAGTTTGACGATTAGTTTTCTTGTCAGCAGCAAATCAGCCTGATTATTTGCAAGATTCTCACAAAATTATTACCAGGATTCCATAACCAAGATTTTCAACGAATTCAATAACATAATATTCAAGAATCCTAAGCAAGATTACAACATAACGATAGTTACATTTTGCCTGAACACTTTATAATAAAATTATGAACAGGTTTCTTTTGAAATACTTTTTGGTATTTTCAAAGATTTCTAGGTGGCATTTCAAAATGATTATTGTGTGAGATTCTGAAAGAATCATAGGCACGATTCTTGTAAAATCTTGCACATTCTGACCAAGATTTTCGGTAAAATTTGTTCAGAATTTTGGCACATTTCGATTCAATGCTAATAATATTAGGTTGGATTCAGAACAAAAAATATTCTGGACTAGATTATTATATAATTTTTAAAGGGATTCTCACAATATCCATCTGAATGCTTAGCAGCAAT